>NW_027497389.1:0-149594 GCF_021521415.1 Bidens hawaiensis | reverse complement strand
GTGAGTTTATCATTCCCCTATTTTACTCGATTTTCATAAACGTTTTGGGGACATATGTGTAAGTATTCGTATTTTTATACTACATATATATTAAAAGAAATGCATACGTGTTATTGCGAGTGATTTAATCAATCATACGTGATACTTGCTTACTTGTATTACCATTCAATCATTCGTATGTTGAATTACTATTCAATTAATCATATAGCAGTTGTTCCTGCTGGTGACCAATGCCCGATTCGCTTGACAACGTTCCACATACTTGTTTACGGTTTGATTTCATTATTCGCATTTATCACTTTATGCTTATTCTATTGTGGTGTCAAACTGGTGATATTCTCACTCAACTTTATGTCGACAAAAACTCCATTTTATACGCATATGCAGGTTACTTGTATGGAAGATTGAAGCTTGGACACGTAGACAAGACTTTAGGATGAAATCAAGTTAAACTTTATTTGAATACATATTTGTTATTTAAATTGGTTACTGTATTTGTAAACGTGTGTGTATACTGGAATTAAAATAATTAATTAGATATTATCACTTTTATACTATGATAGTATCTTTGAGCTGTGAGCATTCGGATCACGCCCTGGCATTTCCGCCTTAGGTTGGAGTGTGACAGATTGGTATCAGAGCCGAAGGTTATAAGATAGGTCGTTAGAATTTGTCCTAGACATATGCACAGGATCCTATACGTGCTTATCTGAACTGCCTTATGTGCTATTTATATTGTTTGCAACTTGCTTATATTAATATTTTTCTAAAACCTTTTCTTTTAGTAGTTTATCTTTATTTGTGGGAAATTACTTAAGAATTCTCGTGTTTTGTTTTATTCCTTCACCTTGAAGCGTTGGTGGCGTGACAAATGTTGTGCAACCATAACTTCAAGTGGTACCCGTAATCGGCTAAACGGTTGCGTGGTAAGCATAACCGACTAAACGGTTATACTTCTAAAATTTTGTTTTTGGTTATTCAAGTTTATTTAATTCATTGATTCGATATTTAGTTGAGTCGGTTAAATGCCATGTAACGCTCATGGTCCAAACAACTCTATTGATGCGATAATTCGTTAAGTAGTTGGGACAGTTAAATGCCATGTGCATGCTCATGGGCTGACCAACTCAATTGTTTAGTACTCGATATTTGAATTGGGCCAACAAATTGCCATGGAACGCTCATGGGAGGCCAATTCACAAACTTTATGTTGCTTTATTAAGTTGGGCCATTCAAATTGCCATGTAAAGCTCGTGGGAGGCCAACTCGTTTAATGTGTTGGGTTATCTTATTCTTGGAAAATTTTATAAAAATTGTTCATTTATTTAAATACTTCAAACACATACATATTATTTTCAATACCGACTCGCCCGCGAGTCTCCACTAGCACTAATTCATACACATACATATACATATACATATACATATACATATACATATACATATACATATACATATACATATACATATACATATACATATACATATACATATACATATACATATACATATACATATACATATACATATACATATACATATACATATACATACGCATCCCCATTATTTCATATTAACTCATTCCTACAACTCACCTGTCATCTCACACATTTTCATTGTTGATCCTCGTAGAATGTCTTCTCATGCTCATCGTCGTAATCATCGTCGTTCGTCGACCCCTCATGATCGCCGTCTGGCTGCTAGAATCACTAAGGAGTTCACTACTGCCCTACCTGAGATCGTGGCTCAACAGCAAAATATCAACTCTAGTGGATCCGCTACTTTGGCTACACCAAACAATTTCCACTACAAGAACTTCACAAGTGCTAAACCCCTTTCTTATGTTGGCAAGGAGAATGCTACTAAGCTCCTCCGCTGGTTTGAACAAATGGAGAACAAGTTTATCCACTGCGAATGTCCGGAAGATAAGCGTACTAGGTTCGTAACGAGTGTCTTTGAAGAACGAGCTCTCACTTGGTGGAACTCTTATAAAGCTCTACATGGTGTTGATGAAGTGTTGGCTATGTCTTGGGAGGAACTCAAGGATGCAATGAAGAGAGAGTTTTGTTTTGAGCATGAACTGCAGAGGCTCGAGACGGAGTTTGGGAGCTTAAACAAATTGGTGGTGACAATTCAACTTACTCGAATCGTTTTAAGGAACTTAGCCTGATAGTACCTCACCTTGTGACTCCTTTGGGTTGTGGTATTCGGAAGTACATTCGTGGATTGCCGACAATTTTCCGTGATGTTGTGGTTAGTCGAAACCCTTTCTCAATCGAGGAAGCTATTACATTTGCTGCTTCACTGTCTGATGATCATGTTAGAGATGGAACCCTGCCTCGTAAGGATGCTAAATCTACCCCTGACAACTCTAAAGCTGATTCCTCAACCGATGCTAAGGCCGAACCCAAACCAACTGGTAACCCTTCTCTCCACAAACGTAAATCCAACCATCGCAACTATGCTGTTAACAAAACCAACCCACCATCCTCTAACCAAGATGCTCCTAACAAGAAGAACTATACTGGGCTTTTTCCGTTATGCTCCGTTTGCAACTACCATCACCCGCCTCAATCTCCATGTCGCTTGTGCACCAATTGCAACCGTTATGGTCACCGTACTAACACTTGCCGTGCATCGTCCGATACCCAAACTACCCCACCTGATCAAACCGTTGTTCTTAAAACCCGTGCTTGCTATAATTGTGGAGATCCTAGTCATCTTCGCAATGCGTGCCCTCGACTTATCAATGCACATCAAGCTCAAGCTATGCCTGCCCCCCCCCCCCACTACATCCCTACTACTTCTCAAGTCCCGACCCATCAAGCATATCCACTGCAAGCTCCAATCACCAACATGACTCACCCTTATCCAACTCCATACCTGCAAGATCAAGTTTACCTAACTCATTTCAACCCAACCCCACTTATGCAAGCTGTTCAAGTCTAATGTAACATCCAACTTTTGTTAAATAATACGTAATAGAAAGTTTGTTATTAACTGTGTGTCGTTAAGCTAGTCGTTAGTGTTAAGTATTTGGATAATATTGGGAGTAGGAATTGGGAATTGGTGGTGGGACCCATGAAACCCCCCCTCTATATATACCCAACTACTTCTTCCTTTCTTTTCTTTTCTCATCCAAACACACAAACACACACACACACACTCAAGACACACACACATACTCTCTCTCTAGCACTCGGATTTAAAATCCAAGTCAAAGAAGGGTGGAATCTCGTGTTTAACATCGTCAAGCAACAAGAATCACGTCCAGATCTACGTATTGTCCAGATCTGAACTTGAACCCGAAGCAAAAAGGTAGGTTTTGGTTTAAATGGTTAAGTTTTATGGATAGAATCGTCATGCAAACAGATAAAAGGATAGATCGGGTTGTAAAATGTAAGAAAAATATAAACTTGGTAAGTTATAACCTCTTGGGTACACTTTAAGATGAAAAGGTGGCGTTGGACTATAAGAGATATGGGTTCAGGATCAGGTGCATGGGGTCAGAATGTGTCGGAAGATGGGTTTAAAATGGTAAAAACGACGAAAGGCAGGAATTTCGCATCGCACAGCCATGCGAAGCGAAATCAATAATTTCGCATCGCATGACCATGTGAAACGAAACAGTTTCATGCGAAGCGAAACAGCTCAACCCCAGCCAGGGGCGCTGCCCCTTGGACCCTGCTAGGGGCTGCTGCCCCTAGACCCCGCTACCAGGGGCGTTGCCCCCGGACCCTCGTTAGTTGAGGGTGTCATTGACTTAGATATAAGAAGTAGTAGTAATGGATATTTGACACTCGTAATGCGTTATACAGTTAGCCGTGCACAGCTAAAGAAGGGCATTACTATTAACGGCGAGAGAAATCGACTTCAGGTGAGTTTCTAGCCCCATTATCCGTTATGTTTTTGGGGCTGTGTGCATACTCCTTTGTGATAGTTGTTAATACACTTAACTTAAGTGGTAAGTGTATGATATATGTATGATATATGTATGACTAAGTATTGAATATTATTATGGAATGTTTATACGAATGAATATGTACATATATGTATATACATGACCAGAAGATATGTAAAGTATGCATGAATGAAAATGAATGTCTGATCGAGTGACGTGACAAGTATGGTTATTGGAGACAAAGGGACTAGACCCTAATAATATCTGAGACAGAAGGGACCAGACCCTGATAATATCTGAGACAGAAGGGACCAGACCCTAATAATATCTGAGACAGAAGGGACCTGACCCTAATAATATCTGAGACAGAAGGGACCTGACCCTAATAATATCTGTGATGGTAGAGATAGAATAGCCTATGGTAAATCACAAGGCCTTATGAAAGAAAGTATGTAAGCGCGTGTGCATGTACATAAAGTTGTATGAAAGAAGTAAAAGTAAATAAGGTATGAATACGTATCTTCGGATACGTATAAGTAAGGATGTGAATGTATTGTATGCTAATTGATTTTCTAGAACTCACTCAGCATAACGGACTTTTAGTATGCACGCAGGCAAATAGGTTGAGGCAGCTGGCTTAAGGAGGGACACAGGGCATGGACTGAAGAGACTTGGCATCCATGATGAAGTGTTATGACTGTTTTAATTAATTACTTATGAAAAGACAATTTGTATGTTAAGACAAGAATGAATGTTTTGTAATGTGATGTATGAAGTTTTAAATTATTCCGCGAAAGTTTTAATTAACTCTGATTTTAGAACTGTGTTTATGAGTAAATCCAACACCAAAGTAGGGTTACCGGGAACGGGGCCTTACATCCAACCTATCCAAGCTATTCCAAATTCATCTACTGCTGCTGCTCAAATAATCATGGATCCAAGTACCTCAAGTGCTCCAAGTCAAGGAAATCAAGCCAACCGTAATTGAAAATCTTTGGAGACTTTGAAGTTTTTAATGCTTTATTTATTTCCGTTTAAGACTATCCTATCTTTTCTGTTTTTGCATCGTATCGACTCTTTAGTTATTTAGGTGACGTTGAGTGATTTTTTTCGTTGGACTATGTTGCACGTTCCATCTTATGAATGACGTTTCCTTTTATTCGTTAGGTTTTTGTTCTTTTACTTTATTATCTTATTTCTATCAATCATAATTCATTATAGCGTCTCAAGAAATCAATTTTCTTTCGATCTTCTAAATTTCCTCTTAATAATCAAAAGATATACTAAGAATTTCATGGTTTTAATTACTCAAACTTGGATATTTATCACCTTTTGGATTTAAATTATCAAAATATTGTTTCTTTCAAAATAATGATTTTAAAGGTTTTATAACCCACATGATGAAACGAATTATGCGGGCCATCCGATGATAAGAGTAATTATGGTCCGGAACATAATTATTCAAGTCCTCTCATGGAAATCATGATACGTATAATTGTGTGTCATGATTTAGAATCGAAGGTAGCTAGGGTAACGGTATGAATGATGAGATGATAAGGACATGGTGGATACGCTGCTGGTACATCCTATATATAAGTGCCCTTATCGTATTGTCATTTGAAGCGTTGCTTCGGTTATTATAAGTTATATGTTATGATATTTTCTTTAAAAAGTTTGATTGTTTTCAAAACGATGATGTTATGATTTTCCTTAATTTCGGGACGAAATTCCCTAAAGTAGGGGAGACTGTAACAACATGGGTTTTCCAAGTATGAAATTTTAACTGTTACCCGACTCGTTTTATGATTCGGGAAATTCTAACAATAAAAAGTATCATGTTTATCGAGAATTTTTTTTTATATATACAATTTAATTGTTTATTATAATTATTAAAGATATGTTTAACTTTGGGGAGTGTACGTTTTTAGCCCAAACTAAACTTTAACCACCTATCGTTTCCACATCAAAACTATAAGGACTGAAATGCAATTCTAACATACTCTTTAGATAACCCGTTTACCCATACCCGAAATCCATACCCGAATACCCAATCCGTGACCCATTTAGCTTACTTGAGCCAAAATTTTCGATCTAAACTAGGAATCGAATCATGTTTATGATTATCTTTCCTCTTCGCGGCCTAACCGACACAATTAATTAAGAAACAAGATCCCGTGTGATGCGAATTGATACGTTAATAACCGTCTAAATCTAAGAACCGATTATATAACTTAAGACTAGTTATA
This sequence comes from Bidens hawaiensis, assembly GCF_021521415.1. Lineage (NCBI taxonomy): Eukaryota > Viridiplantae > Streptophyta > Magnoliopsida > Asterales > Asteraceae > Bidens > Bidens hawaiensis. The sequence continues at coordinate 143,447 of NW_027497389.1, read as the reverse complement.
ATTCAATTAATCTCTTCTACACGCTTCTCATACCAGCGCGAATCGAAGCCCTATGATCAATTGGATTATAGAAGGCTGCATATACCCTGTTCGTTGATTGCTTCGCCGGCCCTGTTGATCCCAAATCGGACGGTGTTTAAACATCGACACAAGTAATCAAATACATGGTTTTGCTCGTTCTGATACGTCTAACGTTAACCCTAACATTAATTGAATGAATACAGAATGGATTGATCGATTGTATATTTAGGGTTCTTAATCAAATATAATGCTTATGGGTTTCTGTATATATACAACTGTTTATAGACTTTTACCAACTGATAAACCGGCCCAGTTGGCTGGTGTGTGTGTGTTAAGCAATGAGCTGGCCGTCCAACCTGAGTTCGAGTCCCAGCAAATCCCTGTTTTTGTTATTTTTATTTTTAGCTATTTCTAACTTATTTTAATGATATTTTAATGATTTATAATACATTATAATTAGTATTAATTATTAAATAAACAATATTTTAGTTGAACCGACATCATAAAATTGAAGTTTTGTGAAAATTAATCTCGTTACAAGTTTATATATATGTGTGTGTGTATATATATATATACACTAGGAGATGTGCCCGCGCGTTGCGGCGGGGACAACGAAAATTTTGTTTGGCAGCGATTTAGTTTGTTACGGTACCAACATTTATATTTTACTATACAAAATTTATATTTTCCTTGCAGATTGTATTTTGACATGGTATATCAAACCAGATTTTTCTAACACAAAACAAATTACATGTTGTTTTTCAAAATTAAGCAGTTAACATTTTTTTGGTGTATATAATAATTCATTCGATTGGGAAATACGACAAATGTATGATTTCAAAATTGAGTACATCATTCTTTAGCTTGGATATAACACATTTTACCAAAATAAGTTAAATGTATGATTTGTGTGCATGCCTTCTGTGTAAGGTAGAACAAACTCCATCCAAATCGATGAAGAATGTTGGCATTGCCAACAAAACACCTCAGTTAAGTTTTTCAAGCCAATCTCCTTTCTCATCTCCCTGTACAAATAGCAACAAAGTCTAAATCAATCATTAGATATTACCTTGATAATTCCAATCTACAATGCAAACAACATTTATAATTTACCTCGCTAAACCAATTATAAAATGTTGCCGCATTATCAGTCGACTGACCATCTCCATATCTACACAACAAAGCATCATACAAAATTCAGTTATTTGTAATCAACAACCTGCTACAGATACGTTTTTAAAAAGACCAGTTTTGACTTGAACCAAATCAATACCTTTTTAAATAATACGTGATCGAAACCAGATCGATGCCTAAATGAACAATTTTGATCGGAACAAAATTGATACATTTTTAAAATAACCCGAACAAAAGTGATACCATTATAAAATGGCTTGTTTTGACATGAACAAAACCGATACCATTTTAAAATGACCCGTTTTTACACGAACCAAACCGATACCTTTTTAAAATAAATGGCCGATTTTGACCTGAACCAAACTGGTATATTTTTTAAACGACATGTTTTGACCCAAACCAAATGGACACCTTTCTAAAATGACCCATTTTACATAAACCGTTTTCATCGGAACCAAATTACACTTACACTGCAAACTCTCATGTACCAATGCAAGTTTTATTCAAGTTTTGGTTGAAGATGACCAAAATAATTAATTCATAACAAATTTAGAAATTTAGGTACTGAATTAAATAGTTAGTAACAGTTTGTTGCTAATTATTGTAATTTGAGCTAATTTTATCAATTTCAAAGATTAGTAACAGTAGATTATGAAACTTCAACCAACATAGATAGATGAAATTGTCAAGAACTGTAGAAAAATGATTTGAAATCATTAACGGGATTAGAGAGTTTATATGGTGGTATTACAAGGAAATTGTGTTTGAATCTTTAATTAGACAAATGGTAAACAAAGAGTTACGCTGATTAAAGTTAATCCTAAAATAATCATGTGTAGTTGTAGAAATATGTGTAAAGTATTGGGTATGCATTGGTGTGTGATCTTAGGAACATGGCAGGAGTTAACATATTTATTTACTTACAGAGAGTGGAATTACGAAGATAAGGAGTAACACACTAACAACCGTTCACCAAGAAAAAAAACCAACCACTTCGATCAATTTCCATATATTTCCTGTCAAACATTAAGCTGAAATTCAACAATAATCAAAATTTTCTTAGGGAAGCGACTCTCTACATGTTAAATCTGATTACTAAAGCATACAAACAACAAATGTTTAACAACAGCCCACCAAGCATCAATGGTGACCAAGGAAAAAGTCAGCGAACCATAAAGTCAACTCATACTAAAATCAATTTTGATCCTAGAAAAGTCAAACCTAACAAAAATGTCAAACTCGACAATAAAGTCTTTCTTGACCAGACAGCCGAGTTATCATCATACTTTTAAATACACCAAAAATAATGTTGGAATCATTTAACCCCCTTTTGAGCAAGTTGACCATTTTGCCCATGGCTTTCGTTCTCATCAAAACACATCTTTTAAGCCTTGTAATTCTAATCTGATTAAACCATTTTGCCCATGGCTTCCCTTTTACAAAACACATCTTTTAATCCTTGTGATTCTAATCTGTTTTTCCCCCCCTAAAACTACTATTTTCATCCCACTCTATTTTGGCTAAAACCCGTCTTGGCACAAACTAAACTGTTTTTTTAAATGACCCGTTTTGACGCCGAAGCCATTTTTCTTAGAACCCATATTGACCTAAACTTTAAATTAACTTAATTAGTATCTTTTTATTTATAATAAATAAGTTAACATAGGTGACAACCATATCAGCATATATAGTATTTTGGTCAGTTTCATGATTTTACTTTCCTTGTCTTTGTTGTTTCATTGCTTTCATAACTTTCGTGGACTTGAAAGTTAAAATGCACTTGAACCAAAAGATCCATCTTAAAAATGTCATAAATGAGGTTCTTTGTTAAACTTTTCATTTTTTTTAAATATTTACCATACGGGTGTTCTTCGTTTTTCTTTCGGGTGCAAATCATCGCCCGCATATCGATCCAAATTATTTGAATATTTGTATGTTGGAGGGAAATATATCTTCCCTCCACCCCATCCTTTAAACACGCGTCCCCTTCTTTGTTCTATCCGAAGCTGTAATCACATAAACCCGCTTGGTTAAAAATAGTCTGTTTTGGCCCAAACTCATTTTGCTTAATCCCGTTCTAAACTAAACAAAAAATGATATCGGTTTGACCCAAACTCATTTTGCTTATACCCGTTCAGAACTGAACAAAAAATGAAATCGGTTTGACCCAAACTCATTTTCCTTATAATCTGTTCTGACCCCAAACCAAAATTGATACTATACTAACCAAATTCTTTTGAACTAAATTCACTTTTCTTATAACCAGTCCCGACCAGAACCCGTTTGACCCGCTACCGAGCTCGACCCGACCAGCCCGCTCTATCCTACTAATATGAGTATTGGAGAGTCATAATTATATGAATTCATGGATGAATAAGCAGAAAATAAAATTAAGTTTCAAGACTTGCCTGATCTTTTTCCAATAAAGCCCTCCAATTTCGCATCTCGACAAGGGCCTTTGCAGCTCGATACGAGAGGGCAATCTGGTAATTTAAATCTCCAAGCCATATGATTCGACTGCACGCATTCTCATAAATTACATGCTAGATATTGATCGATTAAGAGGGAAAAGAAGAATTACACAAAAATATAAAGCCTAAAAAAAAAAAGCATCCCACAAAAAAAACATATTAAATACCTATTGTCCCTAATATCATCAAAAAGTTATCAAGAATCCAATTATGTTGATAAATAATTCAAACATTGATAATAATAACACGTATAGGCGTGACGAACCTAACAATAACAAAATGGAATCGTTGGGCGCACCATCATAGTTGACAAACCTAAATAACAAAAATCAAACATTTGTTGATGGAAATCAATCAAAATCCTTTACAATGAGAAAAAATGCAGATAAACAAGGTCGAAACCTTACGCCATTAACGAAAGTGTGGTGGAGCTTCCCTGGATTGTTGATGCGCGCTTTGATTCCTCACAAGTCGATGAACACCATTCAATTCATACACAGTTAAGAAGGTTTAATTAATAGGGTAACTGCTCAAATAATATAAACACTAACCTTGTTGTTGGTGCCGGAGTTATTGACGTTAATGGCCGGAAAAAGCAATAGCACTGGTGGTCGTCTCCTTCGATACACTGACTAACCTTTCTTTCATCTTATAGCACTTCTTCCAATAACCGATCCTTAATAATCGAGATCATTGAAGATAACCCCAATTAAATTGAGTCCCCCTTCTGTTTTCAACTAAAACGGAGATGATGAATAGATAGGGTGATCAGAAAATGATGACCAATTGAAACCACAATTTAATGCAATAATGAATAGGGAAATTAATTCGATGAAGGTAATATGAACAAATATGAAACAGATCATTAATATCACTGATTGATTGTAGAATCCTTTTGCAAGGGAGCGCCAAGGGCAATAAATTCTAGCGTCTGAAGGAGAGAGAAGGTTGAAGGTGAACAGTTGCCTATCTGTTTTATAAGATAATATATATATATATATATATATGAATTATAAATGTATGTGTATATTAAACCAACGACTTCTTTATTAGAATTTGACATCGATATTAGTGTTTCTCGTCATTGAACGTTTCCATAAATTTATTAATTATGTATATATATATGAGTATAACAAACGCATTAAACATGTTACCTATATTTATATTATTTGTTCTTCGTTAAAATTTACAAACATATAAATTTCATGATAAATATATATAGTAAACGTTTATTATAATGGATCTCAACCTCATATTTTTTTTGGGTTAATTAATTGTAGACCCGATTTTTATAACAAACAATGATCTTTATAATTTAATAATAATAAAGGTCCTTGGAAAACACTCGTTCAATCCAAACATATAATCCATAATTGTAACTCAAATCATGTCGAACTCCTAAATTCATTATACGTATTTCATCATTCGTTCATAATATTATATTATTTAATTAGGGTTTTTGTCGATAATTCTCGAAGAGTGTGATTTCCACTTTCTTGACGTAAACATTCTTGTTTGGCTTAATCGATCAGGTGAGTTTACCATTCCCCTATTTTACTCGATTTTCATAAACGTTTTGGGGACATATGCGTACGTATTCGTATTTTTATACTACATATATATTCAAACAAATGCATACGTGTTATTGCGAGTGATTTAATCAATCATACGTGATACTTGCTTACTTGTATTACCATTCAATCATTCGTATGTTGGAATTACTATTCAATTAATCATATAGCGGGTGTTCTTGCTGGTGACCAATGTCCGATTCGCTTGGCAACGTTCCACATACTTGTTCACGGTTTGATTTCATTATTCGCATTTATCATGTTATGCTTATTCTATTGTGGTGTCAAACTGGTGATATTCTCACTCAACTTTATGTCGACAAAAACTCCATTTTATACGCATATGCAGGTTACTTGTATGGAAGATTGAAGCTTGGACACTAGACAAGACTTTATGATGAAATCAAGTTAAACTTTATTTGAATACATATTTGTTATTTAAATTGGTTACTGTATTTGTAAACGTGTGTGTATTTTGGAATTAAAATAATTAATTAGATATTATCACTTTTATACTATGATAGTATCTTCGAGCTGTGAGCAATCGGATCACGCCCCGGCATTTACGCCTTAGGTTGGGGTGTGACATCCAGTGTGTCATCTCCTAGACCTGTCACGTGTCGACACGTGTCGGCACCTGACAAAGTTACTTCGCGTAGTGCGAAGTCTTCTTACCTATTTCCTTCGCATCGCGCGAAAGAACTTAAATCTTAACATTTTCATTTTTAGTCCCTAGTAACTTGTCACGTCTTGATCTATCTTCCACGGTTCAAAAATACAAATGCAGCTCGCAGCGATGCGAGCGCGCGAAATGAAAAGCTCGTCATTAAAGCGCCACATTTCGCCTGAGCCCGATCCCATGCGCGTGCGCGTCGGGTGCTTCCTACCTTCCGCTAGGACTACTGAGAGTGATTAGGCATATAAGAATATTACTATGGGAAGTCCCTTCATTATAAAGTGCTTCCATTTCTTTCTTTCTTTCCATGTGAGATGAATTTTCCCTCTTTAATTTTCTTAACATAAGATGCTTTCATTTTTTTATCTTATTTTTCCTGTTACTTATCTAAAGAATATTTTTGGTCCTTAATCTTTATAATTTTGTCAAATTTTGACCGAAACTTTGGGGATGTTACATTAAATCCAGTATCTCACAAAAGGGCAAACATATTGATCTTCACTCATTTTATTTGGGAACTTGTTGCGTTTGGGAAACTATCCACCATATTCATTCCAACCAAGCCTTAGAGTGGCCGATACCTTCGCCAAAAATCTTCCATGGCCTCAATTTGAATACTTTTGTATAATGCTCCCTCTTGGTCCTCCACCGTTCCACTTGAGGGGATTCATTGGGGACACATTGGTAAAGTTAATATCATTGTCGGCTTAGACAGAGAGGGGCGGGGGGTGACTCTCCTGGCTGAATCACCCCGGTAGGCCTAAAATGTTTTTCAACGACAACTTTCATTAACCACGACAGACTAGCAAGAAGCTAGGCCAACAAACAAGAAAACAAATTAAAATAAAAACTTTACACAAATCTTTTTAATCCTGGTTAAAAACTTCTACTCTATATCATGACAGAAATCAGAAAAGAAAACAATTAGATTGATAATTATTTTAACATATCTCAAACTATGAAGTGAATTGAATTTATAAATATAATAATATAAATGATAATATACACAAAAACAGTTAAATAGATTTATGGCTGTCATTTTTACCTGAAACCTGAAACCCAACTCGACAAACCCGAACCCCAGAAAAGACAAACTCGAACCCGAACTGAAGTGATTGAGGTTGGTTCTTGGATTCGAATTCTGAGTTTCGGGTCAATCTGAAAAAACCCGAATAAATTTTTAGTTTTAAAACCAAGCAATAACATGCATATATCGAATGTTGTCATTCCGCTTATTATGGATATGCTATTTACTGTTTATTAATGTTTTCGATTTATGACTAAAAGCAACTATAATCGAATACCCTAATCTTGGCATATCGAAGACAATTATATTTGTATTATTTATTATGGCTAGACTTTGTAACATTTTACTCTTTTTTAGTTTGTTCTACCATGTTGTTTTTGTTTTCTTATTTGCTATTTACGTTACAAGTGAGAAAAACATGTTAGCTTTTGTTTTAGTGCTGTAGTTTTTTAATCTTTGTTTGTTTTTTAGGATACTCAAAATCTGATTAACCAAACCCGAAAAACCCCGAATCCGAAAAAACGATGAGAGATTTGGGTTGGGTTTCAGGCCAAGAATTTGAACATTGAAACCCGAATAACCCGACCCAAAAAACCCGAAACTCGAAAAATTAACCTGAAGAATACCCCCATATACATTTAATATTATTTTAATGGGGTTTGTGGAGGTTTTTTGTTGTGGAAGAGAATGATGTTTTTAAGAAAAGTTCGGAATATGATGTGACGATAAAATGACAGTTTGTATAAGTTTGTCGTTGCAGATGTTCATACTATACGTACGTACCTGGCAAACAATACACAAAACATGATCTAGGGCATGTGACTATGCAATTTTATCATTTCTAGTTTCTTTGCTTCGGTTTCGGTTATGGGAGACTGCTACGTGAAAGACTGAAATAAATCTATGTTCGTATTCACTCACTTGGTTTTATAATAGGTTGACTTGGTTTGGTAGACCATAAGTCAAAACCGGATAGCGGGTGACGTGTATTCGTCCAGTAAAAGTGAAAAAAAAAAAAAAAAAAAAAAAAAAAAGCTCGAGGAGATATTTAAGTGACGAGTGCAGAGCAGAGCCACAGTTGTGGAATAAATACTTTGCACTTTGTACTTTGTTCAAACGCATGGCTCAGAGCACCCGATGGGTTGACACGTGGCGCCTCATAAAGCGCCCTTACACCAAGGTTACAAAACTCTTGGTTCACAGCCACCCGGATGGAGCGACACGTGTCTCGTAACAAAACACCCAACCCCGTGTTATTTAATGCTGTGAAGATGCCTCCACCTAGCTTGACCTAAATAAAACTTTTAAGTTAAAAAACAGCAGCTATGGGCAGAGGGAAGGTTGAACTGAAGCGGATCCAGGATAAGGTGAGCCGTCAGGTGTCCTTCACCAAGCGCCGGAATGGACTGATGAAGAAAGCTCATGAGCTCTCTGTGCTGTGTGACGTTGATGTGGCGGTTTTCGTCTTCTCGGGGAAAAACAGGCTCTCTGAGTTTTCTACCGGTGACAGGTACATACTTACATGCTCCGCCCGGGAGACTAATCAAAACCACTGCTTCTTCTTTTATCCTTCTCATGTTAACTTAACTACCAAATATCATACAAATATATATACATGTATCAACCAATGGTTTAAACCGAAAAGAAAATGATTAATTCTCAGCATATTAATATATGTTCTGATCTGGACCTATGGACTGGTAATCCGATATATATATTTAATCTGGTCTGATGTTTGATGTACGAGGATATTTTTCAACATATATATTATATCTTCTTATCCACCAATATTCTAGCTAGTTTCTAATTAAGATGGTGTCTCAGAATCCACATAACTGATCACGGCTGATCGATGCAACGGTAGTAAATATACATGCATGCTAATTCATGTATATATTATCAAACTGTGACACAGATCAGCTATATATCGTCATCGTGCTATACCTCAAGGCGTCTGATGTTATGAAGACGAGACTTATTAAAAAATATTGAGACTAGCTTGGTGGTCTCTCTCACATGACATCTCTAATGATTAATGAATATATATGGATGCCATATTTATCAAATTGCTATTTTTTTAACTGTCTCACTTTAACAACATTTTATTAGCCTTTTTTCCTCTTAACTTAGGGTAAAGTCCTAAAGAAATATGATTTAACATGAAAGATATATAAGCTATATTACTTAACATGAAAGATATATAAGCTATATTACTTAACATGAAAGATATATAAGCTATATTACTTTCCATATAAGCTACTTAAATAACTTTTTCTAAAGTTTGCAAAGTTTTAAGATGGTTTTATTGTTGTAAGTTTAGTTGTAAATGATTAAAACTCTAAAACATTTTTGACGAATGATGATTGTTTAAAGCAATTGAGATGTCATAACTGATTTATTTCTCTATTGTTCAACTAATATTAAAAATCTCATAGCAATTAACACTAACAAGACATTCTTGCCATTTGATGATTTTTCTTTTCAAAATAAACTAGTGGGTTTGAACACATGAGCTGCGATGAGGACACGTTGGAAATCCAGTCTGTATTAATTGGCTTGTTGCGGTAACAACAGAGCATGATCAACGCTAAGAACTTAAAATCGAATATTAGTACCTATGTAAGTATCGGCACAGCTCGCCACCAAATTTATACCAGAACTGAGAAGAAAAATTAAAAACACATACATTCTTAGCTTTTTAAAATATAAAAAATTGAAAACCAAAAACCATGTAACTAAATCTCAAAAATTACCAAAAAGTGGCCAACATTTAGATGACAAAAGTTTCGTGATCATTTTTTTTTCCATTTCTCATAAAAGAAAAGTTTACTTAAAAGATCCGTGTACAAACTTGAAGATAACTTTTATGTTTGCACACTTTTCAATTAATCATTAATTAATAATACAATATAATATAATATAACCCACCTCTTAACCCTCTTAACCCTTGACTTACATATCTACTAGAATATGAATCATACAAATAAATATCTCGTTAAAAAGTTAACCGGAGCATCTTGTTGTACGATACCAAATTATGCATACAATATATATGTGTGAATATCTTTCTCAATTCTAAAATTCAGAACTTGAATTCAAGTCCGGTCATCAAATTTCTTTTGAATTATTAGAACTAGAAGTATTCCATTTTGTATTTGTTTGCGTGCGCGTTTATACAGTGTTATGCATATCATTTCTTGTTGAGATAGTAAAACAAGTAGAATGTGTTTAGTTGTAGGTTAGTATTATAATATCCTATCTAATATTTTCTAGATTATTACTTATACTTTTAAACCTGTTTAAACCTATTGAGAATCCAAAAAATTGTGGCCCAAGAGAGAAAATATTTAACCTTAAAATCTAAGATTATATGTCTGTTAAATTGACTTTGGGAGTTAGATAGTACGTTTGATTGCTATATTGGAGTTGAGATCTGAGAAATTCCCCCAAAAAGAAATTCCAGCTAGGAGACATGAGAAGGCAGCGTACGTAGTAACTTAGTAGGGTTAAAACATTTCCATATAATGATACCATATGGAAATGAGAGATAAGATGGATGCCTTCTAGAATACTTTGTGACTTCCTCGTTTTACTCCCATTTTCTAAGAGAAGCATAATACACAACTTTAACGAATAAAATTTATTGAAGTTTAGGATAACTGCTTCAAATGGTTTGTTAATTATGAGGTTATAAAGTTTATTATTCTTTCATCAATTTATGCAGTGGTGGATCCAGAAATTTTTTTCAGGTGGTGCGCTACTTTTATATGCTTCAATTTTATAGAATCGGGTATACAAAATTCCGGGTCGGTTCGAGGTTCGGGTCGATTCGATGGTTCGGGCAAAGTTCATTACAAACTAACAAATTAAACTAACAAACTAAAACCAAAACTTAACAAATAACTTAATAATTAATAACATCAAGAACAATTAAATATTTAACAAATAAATCTAAACTTACTTTTATAGTGGGAGGATTCTAGGAAGAGTAGTGGAAGGATTCTAGAAAGAGTAACAAGGTTGAGTATGAGGAAGGGAGAGAGATGGCCACCATTTACAAAACAAACAAGTTACCAGGTAATCCAACACTTATAGTATAAATAGAATGGTTTCTTTCTAATTTATAAGGTGGTTCCTCTAATATTTTCTATATATTGTTACACTATTATTTCAAAACCCGGAACCACCCACTTGCACTCTAAATCCTCCATTGAATTTATGTGCCATCATGAAAGGTTTTGGGTTAATGAGACGATAAAATATCCGATTTTACTTTACATGTATCACCCTATTGGTTGTGAACATGAAAGATATTGGGTTCATAACAAATAGTGATATGTCTAATATAACGAAAACATGATCAATTTGAAGGCATCATTTATAGAAGATAGAAAAACTCCATAGTACGTTAGGCACAGTGTCAAGTGGCTTGGGTTAAGTTTTGGATAATTGACCTAGGAGCTCTTTGCTTGTATAACCAAAAATAAATTCGAGAGCTCAACTTGGTAAAACAATCAATATTGGCTGTAATGAGAGGTAAAATACGAAAGTCGCTCCTTAATCATTAGAGTAGTGAAAAAAACCTGATCAAGTATGACGATAATCAACATGGGTGTTTGAGCCACCTTAGGCAGATCCACATCCCTTGGTAAGAATGGTCAGGGCAAACCTCATCAACGACGATGAGTAATAATAATGATGATTATAACACCCTAGACAAATAACATCTATCGTAAAGTAAAGAAAGAAACGGGTTCATAAGAAGTGTCATGTCTCGGATACCACTAACACGTTTTAAGCGCGTAGATTATGGATGAGATAAAATGTCCATAATTAAACATATTTGGATGAAAGTAATTTTGAGTGATCTCTTGAGAAGCATGCACTCATGTAACTAAAATTAACTTTGTTGACATAATAATAATAATAATAATAATAATAATAATAATAATAATAATAATAATAATAATAATAATAATGATGATGATGATGATGATTGAAGTATAGCGTTTTTTTCAACGACGTTTTTTTTAAGTCTACTTACCTATGACGAGATTTCAACGATATTAGTTATTTGGCGTTTTAGTTCTGGCTCGAAAACCCCTTATAAACGAAAAGTCTAAGTAACTCAAATACGGAACTATATTGATTTTTAGATCTCAAACGTAAATGAAGAGTTAGTCTATATATGCTTAATTTTGTAAATAATTAGATTAAACATAAACTGGTTTTGATTAATAAATAAGTAAGATTTAGGTAATAATAGTTGTTATTATTATTATTATTATTATTATTATTATTATTATTATTATTTCAGACGTTGGCAACCAGTTCAACCATCAAACTGTGAAACACCAGAATAACCAAACTACAGAACTGTTTATATATCGAGCCAAATTCAAATATTTTATCTTTTACGTAAAATAATAAAAGCACATCAAGCAAAACAAAAATTATCTATGTTGATATAATGATGCTGACACACATTTGAAGCCATTTGCCTCGCAAACGCTACGTATACTCTGCAAATTTAACGTAATTAAAATGGGTAACAAACTCGTGTCAATACTTTTTTCACTATTTAGGTGAAAATATGTAAAAAACAAAAAACAAAAAACAAAAACGAGTGGAAGAAAAAGGGCTATTGACATTGTTAAGAACATAGTATTATTATAAGCCACGTATATGTCCTGACAACCTATAGTATCATCTTATACAAGAGACATGTTCACTCTTATGAATGCAACCAGGTTTGTTTCTGTATTATGTTTTTGTCATACTTACACTCTTTTGCATGAAAACAAGAAGAATTAATATTTACATGAATGCAATGATGTGATTGATACAGATATTTAGAAATGAACATGTAATATTAATTCTTCTTGTTTGTATACGCGTAAAAGGGTGAATACGATAGACTTTCATTCGACACTTTTAATGCACATGAGTTAGTGATGATTGCTACATGAGCCAACTTTCTCTTTGGATATGTATCATTTGGCTGGTGCGTATGTTTAGAGCTACTGGACATATAATAGCTAGCATGCTTACGATGTGATACACTGATACCCTAACTCAACATAAGAGGCCGGATCTGTGGTAGGCCGCTTGTTGTCTCACATATCAGTTATGAAGTGATTCCGTTACCTCACCATACACTTAATTATCATCCTTAAAAACGTAATTGTATTTCCCATTCTCACTGAAACTCTCTTATCCATCCATGACTCATCGTCATCATCTTGCTGTTACATTATCATATTGTGGTCAACGCTCTTTTGTACACTAACCTTGAGCAACAATGTGAAACCATCTCAATCTCTTAAACATATATAGGAATATTATAAAGTGAAGACTTAAGAGGTTTAAAGATACCTTTCCAGCTATTGGAACTGATATTTGCCACCACTAGCTAGCTAGCATGATAGTGATTCACGTGAGTGAAGGCTTCAGGTACATATCTAATGGAGAGCGGTTTTTATTTAAAAGAAGAATACACAACGTAACTAATCTTAAATAATTTGTTGGTTCGCTCATTAATTGCGAAAGTGATTTTTAAAAGATTTGGTTTTGCAATTTAAAAAGGGATAGCGACGCAGTTTGTTGTCCGCTTGCCTTCTATTTCAATGTAATCACTAGCTTGCTTAATGATAACATATTAAAATGTTTATTTCTCATTAAACTTTCATATAAAATTGAAAAAGTCAACTAATCTATCTAACTATATATTAAAGCAACCCGTTTAGTTATGTTATAACCCATGATCTGATTTTCTTCAAATACAACCATCTTCATATGAAAATAACACTTTATAAAATTTTGAAAAATAAATTATTGTGTGATATGTTTCAAACTAAAGATACTTACCAACTCCACCTAAGTAGTTATTATGTTGAATTTTTGACTTATACATGATATATCGTTAATTCACTTATAATTAATACTAGAAAATCCTTAAACAATTAAGTTAACATCCAATGTTATATTCAAAGAGGCTTTTAGAGATTTATGAATTGTAAAATTTTGTTTATCATTATTAATATCTTATGAATCTATAACGTATGCTATCATGTATATTATTAAATTTAACTTTTTTGTTGTTTTTAACCACCCGTGTATTACACGGGCCGTATCATAGTACATAATGTGTCATTATGCAGGGACTAAACCTTTTGTCAACTTTTTGAAATTATAAATTCAAGAAGATTTGAAACTAAAGCCATAATAGTAGCATAAATTATGCTAATCAATGATTTACTTGTTTTACTCTAGAAAAAAAGGTGATAAAGATTGACAAATTTGAAGAAAAGTCTTGTTTGATAAAATCGAGGCTTTAAACCAAGAACTTTGGTTATGAAAGTTGGGCCAGAACCATCCACACGAATTGATCCTGCTCGTCGAGATCTTTATGTCAGTTGGTTATGGGGCCTTGTTGAAGTGTTTGTGTCCCCGAAACTTTCGTCTTGTATAACTAGTTGAAATTTGAGCATTTTTTTTATCATCTTTCAACATTCTAGTTTTATTGCATTCAAGACTAGAATGTTAAGTGATTCGCAAGGGAGGAAAGTTTTCCTAGTAGCGATTTGCAAGCGAGGCAAGACTAACAACACTCAGAGGTTTAGTCCATGGTCTCCCATCACAAGCCAACGTAGGAGTGTGATCCATATTAATTAATTAGCACCTTGAGGAAAAGTCCTAATAAGAGAATCACAGCACCAAACTTGCACAAATAAGATTCCCAACTTCTTTAAAATATACTAATTTCTTCTACAACACTATAAAACACACACATATGTTAGTTGCATGTGTGAGAACGAGGGGGAGGGAAGGGGGGGGGGGGGGCATTTATGTCCGTTTGTAGGTCCTAATTATTTTCGGACCTCTTTTCTGAACATCACAAACCTACCTCGACAATGCAAAGTTTGGACCTTGAGTTGGTTGAATCCACAAACGATGCTACATGGGCCCCGTTGTGTGTGCTCTAAAAGCAAGGTCATGATCCATTCAAATGTGTTTTCTTAAAACAAGTTTAAATTTAATTTATTACAAAACGGCCAAATACTATATTGGACTACAAAGACGTGCTATGTACTTTTTTAACTATATGTATGTAACCATTACTTGAATGCTATATATCTTCACCAAACAACTTTGCACCTTCAAATTACTACCCAATGTTTGTTAGTGTCATGCTACATAATATAGCCGCTAACCTTGCTTTTATTAACTCGTTAAGCAGCATGCCCGAGATACTTAACCGCTACCAGGACTACAAGCAAGCAGATGAAGCAGTTCGCAAAATTGTACGCGAGGTATGCGAATCAAACATTCTCAAAAATAGTAATTAAGCGTCCCTTAATATATATATATATATATAGAGAGAGAGAGAGAGAGAGAGAGAGAGAAGGGGGGGGGGATATGTAACTCGAAACCCCACTTGAGTGGAGAAACTCTTGAAAACCTGGTTTAACCATATGCTTTTGATTTCTTTTAACATAATGTAATATATGTTCTTATAATCACGTACAACAAGTTATACTATACGCAACATTTTAATTGTTACATAACATATTATGTAACAATTAAAATGTTGCAAATAACAAAACTGGTAGGTATGTCAACTATTTTATTTGGTTTTATTTTGTTTTACGTGATGATATTAACTTATATTATACTGTCTTAAAATGTCAGAAAAAAAAATTGATTTTTACACTAGGTTTTCAAGAGTTTTTACGGATCCGGAGACGCCGGTGTGTAGATATATACATATATACATACATATACACACACACATACACATACATACAGGGGAGAGATATTTTGAGAACCATGTTGAGTTTTAAAAATTTAAGAACTTAATTCCTGGCCATACATTTAATTAAATGGATTGGAATATATGGTTGAGATTAAATCTAACTAAAAAGTCAAATTATAAGAGAATAAAGATGTAAGTGATTACATTAACTTTTACGTCCGTTACACATGTGTAAAAAGTCGACTCGGTACGTAAAAAATTCTGTTGTTTTTTTGCGTAAATATATATATATATATATATATATATATATATATATATATATATATATATAGAGGAGATTTCAAATAAGAACCCCTTTGAGTTTTAAGAACTCGAAAGAACTCAGTGTAACGATTTTTTTTTTCGAATTTTTTACACATGCGTAATATATGTAAGTTACATACACATAAAAAAAAATTCCATAATTTTTTACGCACCGAGTTGACCTTTTCCACATGTGTAACGGACGTAAAAGTTAGTATAACCACTTACATCTTTATTCTCTCTTATACTTTGATTTTTTTGTCAGATTTAATCTCAACCACATATTTTAATCCATTTAATTAAATGTGTGGCCTAGAATGAAGTTTTTAAATTTTTAAAACTCAACATGGTCCTCAAAAGATCCCTCCCATATATATATATATATATATATATATATATATATATATATATATATATATATAGGATGAGTATCATTACAGAACTATTAAATTATTTAAAAACTTGAAGGAACTCTTAATAATTAACGTTTTTATAAAATTTTTTGTATGTTAATAGTATTTGAGTGTAGTTTTATCACTTTTTATATCCATATTTACTACAATTATGAAAATTAGTTTTTACACGTATCTAAATTTTTTTATATATATGTAAATTTGTTATTACAAAAATTTTATACATATGCAAATTTGTGATTTATATATGTAATCAAAAAATTATAAATAAAATATGATAAAACTAGTCTTAAATAATGTTAATATATGAAAAGTTAAAAAAAATATTTAATTGTTAAGAGTTTTTAAAAATATTTAACTTTTTTAGAGTTATGAATAATACCAACATATATATGAAAATATATACACACCGATGCATTACTAGTACTATCTTAAAAAAAGTGTGAAACCATCACCGACATTGGCTCTTTATGAAGTAGTCACTTTCACTTACAAGAAATTGTTTTCACTGCTATATGATATTGTTCATTGACAAATGCAAGTTGTTTAAGCTTTCGGTAGGTCTTGCATGCATAGTACTTTGCCTTTTTATTTCTATTTAGTTTTAAGTTTTACACCTTTACCCTATTATTATTATTATTATTATTATTATTATTATTATTATTATTATTATAAGTTTCTAACTCATCTAACTTTTAAAAAGCAACTTTATTTTTTCTCTAATAATTTGTGTTTATTAGTTTTATTTATAAAAATTAAATACACGGTTTTGATTATTTTAAGTGTTATGATATATATATATATATATATATATATATATATATATATATTACTTTTTAGTATCCTAAACTATACTGTCTTTACAGGACTAATACCATAACTAACCGAACTAATACCGACCGAATAACATAGATACCGATGTTAGTTATTATTAGGACTAGTGCCGATATTTATTTATATGATTTTTGACTCTTATACATAAGCAATATATGTCTTTAACCCATTTAATTTTTTTTTTGTAATTTCTTTATAAAACTTGGCGTTGTTAAATAAAAAAAAAAAAAACTAAATAGTTGTGATTGGTATTTTTTTTTCTCAATGTTCAAATAAAATTATATTAGAAAATGGAGGTGTATTTCAAAAGAGTAAAGTGCCATTTTTATTCTTGAGGTTTACTGATTTATGCGAATTTCATTCAAAATTAATTTTTTTGCATCTGTATCCTTGAGGTTTCACGATTCATGCCAATTTTGTCCAAATCACTAAATTTTTTTATTTTCCATCGTTAAATCATGGGTAGTTCTGTCAATTTCAATGTTTCTTTTATAAAAAGACAAAAAGAAAAAAAAGTGGGCCCTCACTATTAAAATATAAATAACATAATGCTATAAAAAAATTATTTAAAATTAAAATATTAACCAAAATCCAAACTCCGGTGAAATCCATTACCCACCCTTGCCTTCAGATCGTCTTCCTCAACCTCCATCGCTGCTACTTTATTCCGGCCAGCTCCATCGTCGCCACCCACTTAATCCTCCGTCTCACCTCACCCTACAAACTACCGTCTCCGACCAAAGATCTGAACTTGCTCGTCTATCCCTCCTGAATTTCCGGCATCGATCTCCTCTTTCTTCAATCTTCAACAATCGGCACCATTGTTGGCCGAAAAATGGTGGTTTCACTTAGCGAGGAAGATGGTGGTGCTAATGGTGCTCGCCGGAGAAATTTGCCGCCGGAAATTTGGTAGCATGAGGAAGACGATGAATTGAATTTTTCATACTCTAATTTTTTTTGTCAAGTGGGTCCACTATAAATATATAAGTATTAATAATTGAAATAAGTAAAGGAAAAAAAAAGTTAAAAAGACATAAATACCTTTGACTTAATGTTAAAAATAAACGGAGTTAGTGATTTGGACGAAATTGACAAGAATCGTTAAACCAAAAGGGCGCAGATGCAAAAAAATGATTTTTTGGATGAAATTCGCATAAATCAGTAAACATTAAGAACGAAAATGACACTTTACTCATTCCAAAATAAGGCGTTTTTAGCATGGCAAACTATATCAAGTGTTGTTATCGTAATGAAAAGAACCAATATCCATCAAACAACCTAGGTATCGGTGTCGGTATCATTGGGACGGCGTGTATCCAATTTTATGGTTTTTTATTGATATAAAACAGGTGTCGGTATGATTTTATGCATATATCTACTTTATTTTTGGGTTACGTGGGATACTTTATTGACGGTAATTAATTTTAGCTTTGTGAACATCTTCTTAAACAAACTTAGTGGTTTGAACTTCGAATCTTGTAATTTTAGCTCCTTTTTTAAATAAATTAGTTTTAGCGTCTAAGGTTACATGCTACTAATATAATGTCTAATCGTTACAATACTTTTTGCTACAACATGCGGGCACGTTTGCTAGTTTTACAATTTACCACCTTGTTTTGCCTAATTGACTAAAATAAGCAAGGTACCGGAATGCTTGATTATACAGAAAATGAACTAGTATCAATACTTCATATATTTGCACATAATCTCAGCCAATGCAATCGATGCCGGCTTGTAAAAAATCAACATAACTCAGTATATATGCCTTATTTGTAACAAATGTCGAAAAACATAATGAACACTACCCGTAAAGTATAGAGGACTTACGTATCTCACTATGGTATACTTAATTAAAATTCTTATGAATAAAAACTCTGGGAACTTTGACAGGAACTCACACTGCAGGGTAGGGATGTACGGACCGTTGATGAGTTAACACGTATAATCCAACGGTAATCGCACTATATTTAGTTCAAACAATTTGATAGATAAACTGGCTTTCTAAATGGTCTTTGTTTTGCGTGTATGTCTTGCAGGGATCTGAATGAGCACAAGGTTCAACACTCAGATGTAACCGAGCTCTGCCAGTTAGAAAAACAGACCGAAAGCGTTCTCAGACAAGTCAGAACCATAAAGGTGATCTTACCATTTTAAAAAGTTGATCAATGAAGGTATTATAAGTTGATTTACTAATGACTTCTATATTTTGCAGACACAGTTAATGTTAGGAGTGGTCAAAAACCTGCAAGAGGAGGTAGTTATACACCCATTTTAGTTTACAAGTCATCCTAATACGGAAGCTTAATATACCGCAAGTTTAAGATTTTTGAAAGCACTAGCGCATCTAACGACTTTGTAAATTGTATGTTTGAATAGCAAAAGCAACTGAGACAAGAAAAGCAGTTGATGGTAGGAGAGGTAGCAAATGAGTTGCTGATTTTAGAACTTTAAAACTAGACACTGGTTTTGAAGGTGTTGGTATACATCTTTATGATACACTTCTAGAGCTCTAGTGATGTGGTCGCATATTATGACAGCAACAAGTTTGAATAAAAAGTAATGTTGATGGTTAAAGCATCCTCTCGTTTGTAATAGTTTTCTGTTTTCTAGCATCTTTTGTTTCCATCGTACCAGTAAGGCAAGAATGTTGCTTTTCCACTATGTTTTTCTATGTATAATAATGTTTTCTATCTCCAAGACTTGCTCGATCTTATGTCATGTAATGTCTTTCCTAATGGATTGGTTACCCATTTTGCTATAGTCATATCACAATTTCCTCTCAGCGAAGTGAATTTTTAGGAAATGCACTTGGTAAAGAGATGCAAATGTACTTCTAGGTCCTTTTTGAAAGTAGTTAAACAAATAGACTCGCCGAGCGAATTATAAGAAAAATATAATAATGTTTTTTTAGTTCACTCGTATGGCAAGTGAACTTGCT
Organism: Bidens hawaiensis; assembly: GCF_021521415.1. Taxonomy (NCBI): domain Eukaryota; kingdom Viridiplantae; phylum Streptophyta; class Magnoliopsida; order Asterales; family Asteraceae; genus Bidens; species Bidens hawaiensis. The sequence goes on along the minus strand of NW_027497389.1, from coordinate 123,304 downwards.
TACAGACAAATCATGGAGTTCGCTTCTTTGACCAACAAACTCGAGTCAACAACAACTCTCGTAAGTCTATGTATGAGAGTTTCTTCCTAGAAAAGAAGTCAAAATGGAGTTCCCTCTCGTTTGACTAACAAGCTGAAGCTATGCTCACTTGCTGCACCAGCGAAGTTATACAATTTGACTAACATACTGAAGCTATGTTCACCAGCGAAACAACTGAAGCTATGCTCACCAGCGAAGTTATAAAATGCACTTCACTCATAGGTTTAATGAATTGCATACGCGCAAAAAAACTTTCAAAAATAGCCTAGAAATAATTATCAGCCTCTAATATACCTACAAATCCAAAATAATTTTAAACGAAGCAAGTAGAAACACATGAACTGTAGTTGTTCTGGCATGCTATAAATACGAACTGGAATATCAAGTTTCACATTGTAGCATATCTATTCCATTTGGAGCTTCTTCCATTTGATGAAATTCCAAAGATAAAGATTTGAGCTTCATATGGTTTCACGTTCTTTGCTCGGTAATAATAGGTTGTATCTATTCGTTTTAGTTATGATTAATTTCCTCGTATTTGTTTTTCTTTCTTACTTCATTAAGACAGAGTATATTTCATTCGGTGCTTAATGATTCATCCTTACGGAGATGAGTATCATGACTTGTTTTTGCTTTAAAGTTTATACTTTTACGCTGATTGCAATTATGCTTCGAACTTTGGGATCACTTGTGCATGCATGGATTTAATGATGATATCGTCTTTGGAACCAAGGTTTGCTCCAACACATCACAGGAAAGGGGGGGGGGGGTTGTATTTAACTTTTATCCCCTGCTCCCAACTCATTGTCGTATTTGTGTTGTGAGACAACCTCTTTCGTTATCCGGCACAAATCTCATTGATTTTAATGCTTTTATATTCTACGGAGTTGTTACTCGGATTCCCTAACATCATGCAAACTTTACTCAAACTTTGATTTGTCATAGTCATTTATCGCGCTGAGACGTTTGATTGCTAGTGTTAGCATCTCCAATAATGTTGGGCTAGGTTTTGGCTATGATGGTGTTTTTTCAAGATCTTTATATGGCTTTGAATATTGACATGGATAGCCATAACAATTTTTGGACCTTGGTAAACAATAACAATTTTGTGTGTAATGGGGTCCTATATAAATCTCACACCAAAGTAATCCCACTTTCATAAAGATATCCACTGGATTAAACCCGTAGTAGCGCTCTATGACAATTACGACAAGGACTCAAACAAAAAGGATCGCGTGCGTTAGATAAGCATGAACGAACAAAACAAACTGAAGATCAAAGTAGTGAAACTAAGGGTCTACAGAAGGAAACTAAACTACACTTCAAATTGAGGAAGCAAGAATCATCATTGTTCATACATTAAACTTGGATCTAGTCTACGTTTATAGTCAATTTGAGTCAATTAGGGTTACTGTGTGTTAGTGTGTGTTTTCAGAGAGAATTTAGATAGAGTTTGGACACACAGGTTCACGAGCCACATCGGATCAAAGACTCTAATAAATCACACATTATTCCTTGTACCTAGCACAATCACAGCTTCACCTGTCTTATCATCATGATACCACCTGTTAATATCCTTATGAAAGTTCTGTGGCATAACTTTCAAAGGAATATTCTTCAAAGTACATTCCCACGATTGATAACGGTTGGCTGGCTAATGTATGAACATCCCATCGAGGCATGGAGAGAATGCCAGTGAATATTTCAAAGTACTCCATTCCATTCTCCTACTTAACGATGCAGACTTTCAACTCGTGCTCGTACATCTAGGAGATAATGTCACGCTTAACCGTCTTCACACTTGTGAACTTCTTCATCTGATTCTCTGATAGCTTAGCTTTGGCCTAGAGATAGTATTTTTGTTAAGCATGTCCAGCCACTTATTAAGCTTTTTCGCATAGTAGTTAAACAAATTATCAGATTTTCTTAGCTCGAGATCGGCACATCAGATTCTTTATCCTTTCTCAACTTCTCTTTCACGATTCTTTCCTCGACCATATCAAAATGCTCAGCGGTAAAGATTGGAATCCCCTCATTAGTGTTGTTCTTGGTGTATAGATCGGGGTATTCCTCGGCCGTTACGTCTTTAATCTCAACATCATCATAATAAGTATTATCAGTTGGAGCATCCTGATCAACACCTACATCCACTTCATCTTCCACTTCTTTATCCTCCCTCCTCTTCAACTCATCAACATCCTCCTTGTTCAAATCAAACAAACATGGCGATTTGTTCTTTAGATAAACAATGTTCAACAAACTCACCATCTTCAATCTCATTAGCATTCACCTGACTTTTTAACCACCGCCGTCTCATCAACAACCTTGAATACAACAACCTCCTTCCCACTTGACTCCCTCTAAGCAGGTGAAGGACCATATGTTGAGGCACCTGGTTGCTTATCATCATGACCTGCTTCGGGATTATCATCATGATCTTTTTCTTTCAGCCTTTTCAATTCGTCTTCTTTGCATTTAAGCTGCAAGATCAGATCCCCTTGTTCCTTGATTTTCTCCCCCTAAGAAGCTACTAGAGCTCTCAACTGCATTTTCTTTGTTCAAGGTTTGCATCCCTCTAATAACCCGAAGTTGATCCGCTCGCACCTCATCTTGATACATACGATCAACATTAATTTAGTTGGCTTGAAGATGCAGCAAATTGAGCAAATAGTGCATTTGGTGTTGAACCGGCATGTTGGAAAAGCTGGTAGGTATAGGCATTAAAGCACCTTGGGATCTATTAAAGTTTAGCATAGGAGTGGGAATCCCAACGGTTCCAACTAACACCGCCGGTCTTGGAGCAGTCATCTAAACTTGTTGAGGAATAGGAGTTGGTATTTGTTGGAGACTCGGTTGAGGAATAGAGCCAAAACATTGTTTAGTAGATGCAGTTCTAACCAGAGTTACAAACGAAGTCTCTTGAGCAGTTGATCAAAAAGTTTCTTGCATTCTTTGTCTTTTGGGTGCTGGAGGAGCAACATCTCTAGGCACAACGGGTTCAGGGCTCTCACCAATTACTATCCCCGAACTCCACCTTACATGCTTCTTCTTCTTTTTAGGCTCTTCCACAGCCACAACCTTACCCTTTTCTTTCCACTTTCTCGTTTCATCATCACCATCACCATCATCTTCTTTCTCTAAATTAGAATCAACATGTATCCAGTGGTCATTTGGTGGCGGTTGATAATTCAGATTTATCATATGACCAATCAACCATTTTTGTGGTGGCTTTGTCTCTTAAGTCTTGCCTCTACAAACCAAAATTCTCTTCGCTCTTTCTTCGTTCATTGGATTGATAAAGATCACATGTTGTATACTGAGAGGGTATTTAAGTAGATTCGGTAGCAGCTTATTCATTATCATCTAGAGAAATCACGGATACATAAGAAACTTCTCTTTTTTGCTTGCACAATTCTCCTTCATGTGATAAAATATCATTTACGAAAAATTAAACAGCTTGCTCAGCACCAGAGCTACCATCGTTGTTTGTAGCATGATTCTACATTTATCAAACCCGCCACATCTACCACCAATATAATGAATCAACACGTGCATAAGATACTTGTAAGACTCACATAGATTAGCTTTGTTGTGCTGTGAGTCATTCAAGTTCCCACCATACTTCAATCTTCTGAACAACCCCTGAATCAGCTCCTTATCAAAGCAGAACACATAGTTGTCATTGTCTCCAAACAACAATATGTTGCAGATAATCTGAGGAGAGATTATAACTTCTTGGTTCTGGGCTTTTGCATCAATGTGATTCTGTGTAGATACGAATCAAGCGGTCTCCCAAAACGGAGGGATAATGCTTTAATACGCTTGAAGATTCGTGGAAATAGCTAGCTTGATAAATTCTTGATCTTCGAAAGAAATTGGTAATCCCAACAAATGTCTCACGATAAGCAAAGTTTAGACCAAGAAATGCTGCTTGATTATGCTCTAGACCTGCTACCCAACGAGCAGTAGCAGCCTCTTGTTCTTGTTCTAGTGCGGGTTATGGTGCAGGCTCTTGTATTTGTTGTTGCTGAATAACTTGGGCCTGATACACCTCTTGTTGTTCTGGCTAGCCCTCGGGCATATTAAGTTGCTCTTGATTAGCAATAACTACAAAAACGAGAATATTAGATTTGATATTCAAAGTGAAATGACCAAATTGCCCTCATTCACCAACAAATAATTTTAGAGAATGAGCAATGTTCATTCGCTTCATATTTTAGCGAATGGCTGTCCATAGTGAATGATCCATTCGCTAACCACGATAGTAAAACACATAATCTTATCCATTCACTGGAAAAAGTTAGCGAATGAATTCCATTCGCTACGGAGTCCATATGCTTAAAATTAAGCGAATCACAACACAGTGAAAGAACTAGCGAATGGTCGAGATTTGTCGAATGATGCACGATTAACGAATGAGTTTGAACTCAACGAATGAGTCAAACAAACTGATAAACATTAAAACTCAAACCCAGAATCAAAATCCAATTAACCTTAAAACATAAAACTTAACATCAAAATCTTTTATATTAGGTATTGATATATGGCTGAGAATCCTAATATGTTAATTAATTTAGAAGTTAATCAAGTTTTAGATGTCAAATGGTCCAATTTATGTCTGTCTAGGGTTTAACACAAGTTCAGGTCGAATATCAAGTCCATAACAATCAATTATCAGTCGGTGATTGTCTAATACCTATCGATGATGATAAACGATGATCCAAACACAACTTTGATCTTTAAAAAATTTGGCGGAGTGACTTTTAGAGTGAGAGAGTATCGATGAGAAAGGTGATATGACGGATGGGTACCCATTCGCCAACAGCTGTGTACGGCCTCATTCGCTATATGTAGGTCCCTGGAATGGATCGATACAAGATTGACACGTACTATCAGAGGTGCAGAATCCCTCTGATTAACGCTAACATGATGTAAACAAGTATACAAGAGCAAGATCAATTTAAACGATTCTTCTATTGATTATAAACATATTACAATTAAAACTAGAACTGGAACTCAGAAAAACATAGTTCGTCTATCCCTATGGACGGCTGAATGGCTGGAAGCCTTTGGAATGTCTAACCTAAAACCAAACCGAACTTATGTTTATATAGACCCATAAGTTCGCTGGCCCATTAGCAGGCGAACTTAACAACTTCGCTTGCTAATTTGCTGCCATTCAAAGCCCATTTTCATAACATTCAAACACAAGCATATTACAGACTCGATTACAAACATGTCCTATCTATTAAGCTGTTGTTACACAGAAAATGCACCAACAGACTCCCCCTTGACAACAACTTCATAGATTCTTGTTTGTATTCAGTCTTTAGTCTTTAGCCTTTAATCTTCTGTGGCTTCGCTCGATATATCTTCTTTCTTGAATACCCTATGAATCCTCAATATCTGCATCATAATCATTATCCTCCTCCTTGTAAGGATTCAGTTTCTTCAAAAACTTTATCTTTTTATGTCCTGTGCTGGTCTTCAATAATCTTAAGTCTCTAACGTAATCATCTTCAACGATCAACTAAATTTACTCTCCTTGAAGTTTAGATAGCATCCGAATGCTGTTGAAGTACCTCTGACTCCTCTTGAAGTATAGCTTGCTACCTAGTACTATTGTTGAAGAACTTGGCAACTCACCAACTTTAATTTGGAATTGGGATCATCATTAGTCTTGACGTCTCTTTGAAATTATCTGCTTACTAATCTTCAAAATTCTTCTCCATGTCTCCTTATCTGCAATTTCTCTGTCTCTGTATTCTCCCCATTGAGATGCAAGTTTCTTCAACATGAACTACCTACTTCTCATATGCAAACAAGTAAAGAAATATCCAAAAATTTGTAAAAGTTTAACTTTTTCAAAAACTCTAGCAATTTCAATTTTTAGAAACCATAGCCTCTTGTCCCTTGTCATTTAAGTAATATTTTGAGAAGCTCGTGAATAACCGTTAAGTTTAAAGTAAAATAATATAAAAATAAAGAACTAAATATAAACAATGCTAAATATATACGCAAGTATGTTTATTGGGAACAAATATTTCTTCGGCTGATCAAAGAATACTTATCGGCACACATATACTTTGTTAGATTTGGTCCATTGTCGTTATTGTTGTCCACTTAAACTCATGCCCGCAATACTTACATAGAGGGATAAGACTTGACACAATTTAGGTTCGTATGAGCTAGTGGGCTCCAAACTTAAAAGCCTAGAAACCACTTCGCCAAGTTTCATTACGGTTTTACCGACCAAGTTACCCCAACTTGACTTAAACCTTTTGCAATATGATGAAAATTAGTTTTGACTCAATATACAACCTATTAATTTTAAAGTGGTCCTTGAAAGCAAGATTAACCGACAATAGTTTCCTTCATGGTGGTTTAACTAGATACTTTACTTAACTGTTGGTTGTGCTCTTTGCTTTTTGCCTTTTGGCTTTTATTTCATCGAGCATTTAGCATTTAGCATTAAACACTTGAGGCTTGTGCCTTTTTTGATACTTTGACTCTTAAAACAAAATCCACCATGTTGGACAATATACAGACTGCTTCAAGACTCTGGTTTGTGCCACCGCGCAACATAGTACCGAGCAAAACTATCTTCCGCTAGCATCAAAATTTAGGTCTACGCCACCGTGCAACATAGCACGTAGTTTCGCTGGTATGAATACATATATATAAGATATATATATATATATATATATATATATGTATATAGAGTACGTATACAAAAAGTAGGCTTTTATAATTTATGATCAAGTGACATGAGGCTTGAGTATGACTTGACCTTTCATATTGGTCCTTACGCAAAGACTTAGTTAAGTTGACAAGACCCTAGGATGTTTCCCACTAAGAGCAAGTTTATTAATTTCCAACAAGTCAATGCTCAAACCGACTTTTTATTCTCAAGGGCTGAGCCTAGCAACACATAGATTACATAATTTATGCGTTTATGCTATAGTACCTTACGTGTGTTAACCTTACTATAAACACGAACGTTCATATCATTTCCCCTATAATTTTTAAAAATATTACTGTAATTTTTCTGATTTTGTATTGTTTTTGAGTTTTTTTCTTGTTTTTTAAGAATATGAAAGAAAAAAGAAATATTTTTTTTTTATTTTTTAATTTTTTTAAAATTTTTTTAATATATATTTTTGTTGTTTTTATATTTTTTATGAAAAATGGTTAATCGGAATTTCTCATATCATTTTATTTGGACTAAGGAGGAATTAAAATTTCAAATACACGATAAATGGATTTAAACAACCTGAAACCCAATTTGCTTCTTAACAACCCGCTTCCCATTTAGACACAACACATATTTACAACTTGAAACTCATAAACCAACCAATATCAACTCTTTAGACCAACATACTCACTCAAACCTGTGCCAGAAGTAGCCACTATCAACGACCTATATTCTATTAACAATCCATCTCTACTATTCCTGCACTCACTAAACAAATTAGTTAGAACTAGAGATCCAAGCCATTACGGTCTTAGATTTTCTAAACTCATCAACATATGAAAACTCCTTCAAATAACCCTCACACTTATCATGTGTCTTAGTTACATTACCCGTCGATCTATTTGTGCTGTTATAATCAGTTTGAAATCTTGAATTGTGAGAATTCGAGTTGTAAATACCAATATTCCCAAACCTTTTATTATAATTATAAGTTGAAAATTGATGGTTTCCATAATTCTGAGATTGTCTCAATTGCTCACAACTGTTGGATGGAAAAAAATTTAACTGACCTTTAATTTTATTATAATTCGATGAAGCACTTCGATGTCTGTTAAAATGTTTATAATTTGAGGACTTGGGAGTAAATCTAGATTGATTTCTTTGAAAATTTGAATTTACTTCTTTAACCCCTTTTTCCCCAACAGCTTCTTGTTTCTGTTGCTGATTCATTTTCTTTTGAGAAATAGATATTTTAGTTCAGTTTCAATTTCCTTATGTTTAAAGGAGTTGCTAGAGCTAGATTCAGCACCAGCAGCTGTGGCAAAGTTGCTCATCTTCGCTTGACTAGTTTCGGTGAAGTTGGGCAATTTCGCCTTATCTATTGAATTTGCTGGAGCAGGGTTAGCGAACTTAGACAAGTTTGCCTCCTCTTTTTCAATGACGTTAACTTTAGTTGGCTGGTCAACTGTTGACTTTTCACAAAATAAAGATTCATTTTCAGGTAACTCCTCAATATGTTTGCTCGTATAGTTATCATTAAAAGGAGGTGGGACTTCATAAAATCACAGTCGCTCTTTATCTTTGGTTGTCTTTGTGAGCTAATCATTTGATTTAAAATTAGAGAGGAGTTTCTAAGTTGTTCAACTTTTCTATTTAACTCAACCAACTTAAAGTGATAATCGGCTATTTCCTTATCCTTTTCCGACAAAGCTTTAGTTTTCTCTTCTACAACCTCATAAGCTAAGTCGATTACATGAACTTTCTAACAAATGGTTGCTTTTAGAGCCCTAGCATATTTCTCAAATATTTTAATAGTTTTATGATAGGCACTCTCCTTTGCTTTAATATAAAGATTATTTTCTTTTAGTGCTTGCATTTCACTTATTAATTTGTTATTTTGTCCAGTCAACAGATTCCTTTCGTCAGACGAAGTTTCACAACTAGGACAAGAAACTTCAAAACTTACCTCAGATTGTACATCTACCTTGTAAGTTCCACCACACGCATCCTTTACCATTTCAGCATCCTCCTCTTCAGTCATGGATTCATAATCAATTTGTACGGCTTCCTCAACATTTTTCTCAACCTGAGAAACATCCGTTTGATTCTCCACCTATTCTACCTGAATATTTGATGTCCTAAATGCAGTCTATAAAAACTTAACCTAACCTAGAAACTCTAGTTTTAAATTTAAAAACCTAGACTCTCCTATTTCTAGATCACTAGACAGGCAAGTGTACCTATCAACTGTAGTAAAGCTTAATGAATTCCCTATATCGAACCCAAAGGACACCAGCGACATTTAAACTAGACTGACTAAAAACTTAATGATTTTACTGATTGGACACTTAACTAATTAAGATAGAACTAACACTGACACTGACACTCTTTAACACTATAACCTAGACGAACTCAAAGATAGGAAAAACACTACCTAGGTTTAGAATCCTACTTGTAACTCTTAGATTTCTCTCGGATATAAAAACTATGATGGAACCGGGATCTTAAAATACGACATCCTTAGACAATCTAGTGGATTCCTGATCATTCTCTGGGTGTGACCTAAAAGGAAACTCTAGGTGGTGTTTAAACTTACCGACTGGTCGGATTACCTGTAAGTCTCTCCAACAATGCTAAGGTACCCTAAAAGACAGATCACCTGTCGGTCTCACAATCTCAATACACCCTAAAGTGCAAGGGGTAACCCAAAGGAAATCGATAAACACAAAATTACATTGAAACTATGGAAATCTCCTGTCAAAGTGTTTAAACCTGAACTCATAACGACAAAGATAACCCGACTATCTATCATCTGTCAGCTATCTAGATAGGTAGAATGTAAATGTAACCAATCACCAGTCAATGCTCGTATGGATTACTACGTCTAGCAAAACCTAAAATGATCACAAACACACAGTAAGCGATCTAAACATGCATCTATAACTGAAATATATTCAACAAGGCACATGTGGAATAAAGAAAGACAATAAATTAGACCTAAATATGCATATACATCATAACAATTGTAATCAAGTTCTTTACTTTAGTATTAAACCAACAATAAGATATAATAAACCGATAAAAATCCATAAATCACGTAGTAATCATCAAAAACCTAGGTAGAACGGGAATCTAGTCGATAATCATCAAGAAAACAGCATCAATATATCAAGAACAACAGCAAAATATAATAATTAATCCATACATGATTTGGAAATAGAAGAAAACACAAGAAAAACCGTATAAACAAACCAAGACTTAATTCTTGATCAATCTCGTGCACCGGACTTTAAAAATCTTGATCCCAAACACTCTCCTGCTTCAAAATCGCCCCAAGGGTCCCTGAGGGACGGCTAAAGGTTGAATGAATCGATTAGGGTTGTTTAATGCTGGTTATATACTTGAAATAATCCTAAAACCATTGACACACGTCCCCGTGCCCCGCGCGGGACTTATTCTTGTTCTCCGAGGGGTCCAATGAGACAAAATAGTCAGGGTACACATCCGAGCGTGCCGAGCCGCACGAGGCACTTTTTTGTTCTTCATTCATCTCCAGCATTGATGCAATTTCAGATTTTTCTTCGAATGTGCTATTGACTAACACCAGACTCTCATCAGCTTTCTTTTTCGAGATTTCCTCTTCATCTTCTTTATTTTTTAGGTTTATCAAAGATTCAATCACCTCTTGGGGAAATTCATCGTTTTCAATCTCCTTATTCCTCAACTCCATAACCTTTATTACAGACTCCACTTCTGCAACATTAGGATCGGCACATACTTCATCATCCAAAAAGTCATATCCAGAGGTTATTTTAGGGGCACTGGTGGGCGGTAAGTCTTCTTCAGTCGTTGCCACACCTTTTCCCTTCATTTTTCTCTTCTCAATATGTTTTGGAGTTTCTTCTTCAATCTCAATTTCTTTCTCTAACTCCGTTTGAACTTCATCCATTTTCTTAGGCTCCCCTTCACCTTGAAAAGTTTTCCTTTCCACAGCCACAAGCACTTGTTCATTATCAGATATATCATACTCAGCTTCTATCAGATTCAGAGCATTAGACACAACCATCTCTTCTTCCACCTCATCATCATTTTCATCGTATAATTCATCGATCATCTTTTAAAGCATCCGTATTTATCATCTCCCCCTATTTTGGTGTATCTGAGGTCTTCTCAACCTCAGAGTGCTCCAGGGTTTGAATTTTCGCTAGAGTCCTCTTCAGTGCTTCTTCTAAAGCCAGATTCTTCATCTTGAGTTCAACATTCTCTGCCTCTAACACAACATTCCTTGATAATAGATCATGATTTGTCATTTCAAGAGAGGATATTGGGGAATCATGTGTTGGGAATAGCTCTAGTTTAGATTCAAGCTATTTGGATACGGATTCTGGTGAATATGATGTAAAAGTTTTAGTAATGGATTGAGTGAGAGGTTGGGTCTGGATTGGTTGAGTTGGTGATTGTGGTGTAGGTTCAGTAATTGGAGAATTTTGTGGTGAGGATTCTGATTGTTCATGGATGGGTTCTGGTTCTGGTGAGGAGTTTGACTGTTCATCTATGGGTTCAGGATTTGGTGAATATGATGGTGTAGGTACATTAGATGTTGTGTCAATGATTTAGTCAGGTGAGAGTGGTGGAGTAATCATCTGAATGGTTACATGGACCTGATTTATGACATTATCAACAAAAAGTTCTTCATCAACAAGTTTATCCACAACCACAATAGGCTCTTCCTCCTGCACTTTTTTAATTTCAACCCATGCTGTTCTTGTTCAATGTTCTCATTCACTTCAGCCTCCACATTCATTTCAACATTCTCATTTACCCCAAATTCGACATCACAGCCTTGGTCATCACCATCACTATCACTAGCATCAGACTCATCATCTCCATCACTTTCTTCACTGTCCTCCACATCTGGTTCAGGAGATGGTGGAACCTCCATTATCTCAATTTGATGATTTAACAACCATAGTAGTATGTCAAATTCAATCTGTGTGTTAAATTGACTCCTTGCATTCACATTCTTGATCCATTTATAAACATTGGGACCTTGCAAAATCAGAATATCACCATCAGTAGGTAACTCTGGAAAAGCACCACTTATCAAAACCTGCAGGAACCTTGGATACATTAAAAACTTATCCCTTGGATTCTTCTGTGCATTACTAACCAAAACATTGAAAATAAGTCTTGAAAAATTGAATGGTTGGTTGTATAAATTCGCCACTGTTGCTTTTGCCAACTCTCTGCTCAGTAAGGTCCAGGTGCCTCTTCTGAAAGATAAACTTTGAATAACGTGATGAATCTGCAGATCAAGGGAAACATGCCCTTTTGAAACTGACCCTCATGGATGTTTCCTTTGTAGCCCATGGTCTTTTGGAATATCCTGAAAAGCCTCAGCTGTGAGTAGGAAAGTTGTACTTCATGATTGTCATTTAATTGCAGTGCTTGTCTGATGGATTGTTAAGTGATTTCAATTTCTTGTCTAAGTACGGTGGCATCTATCCGTCTGTCATTTATGTCATCTGTGTACTCGGCCGAACCCCAAAAATCATTCAAATGGTTCCTATATAGCGTTGGGCTCTCAGTCAGGGAAAATCTGAGATTTGAGTTGTTTAAGTAGTTTATCATTAATCCCAACTCTTGATTTTCTAGATTTATTTCCAAAAGAGGGTACATTTTGTGCTTTGGTTCAAATTTCAACGCCATTATATATGTTCCATGACAATTTGCGAACCTACACAAGCAAGTGAATTGATAAGTAAGATGAACAATAAAAACCCTAATTCCAACAATCGGTCATCGGAAATCTGATATCGGTTTCTTACCATGTCAGAATCAGAAATAATGGATGTAAATGATTTTGATTTTGAGCGAGCAAAGAGCGACGAGAAGGCACGAGCAGAGAATAATTGATGAAGGAGGGTAAAAGTGTTTGTAAAATTTCTAAGTCCCCCTTTTATACCTAACGCTTGAGGTTTAAAACCCTAGTTTTTCGTTTAGTGCAAGCGATATATCTTTTTAATAAAAATCAATTATTCTATTATGCTCGAGCAAACTGCCAAAGATAGTTGTCTCCAAGTATGCACAAAAAGCAATTTCAAAGTATGCTCAATCAAAATCAATTGAAATTTGGTTAAGTATGAATTTTAATCATTTAATTGATTGCTCAAAAGCCAAGTCAACTCGAATGAAAACTTAAACAAATTAAGTAACTTCTTGATGATTTCAAACCTGTACTCGAGATCAACCTGTGCTCGAGTTCTTTACCTTAACCGAAATTCACATCACAAGTAATTCACAAAACCTTCAAGTACGCTCGTGGGAGAGATCATACTCGGAAAGTAACAGTGCAAACACTTAGCACACATCTTTGCATTTATAATTATCAGTATGCTCGAATGTACAAAGAATGCATCATTAAATCAAATTAAGTGATTTCGTGCTTGAATCACACGCATGCTCTAAGACACTTAGGCCATTTCTAAAATCACACAGTTGCTCGTGTATGTTATCACTGTGCTCGTTTCCTGTAGCATACATGAGGTGTGCTCGAAAGACTTAGAAAAATTATCAGTCACTCAAACATACTCAAACAAACCCAAAGTATGCAACTATACTCGAAAACACTTAGAATCTTTTTCATTCACAAACTCAAGCTCGAGAAGCAAAACTTAACTGTTCAAGCACCAAGTCATGCTCGAAACACTTAGAAAATTATTCAATTCTCAAACTCATGCTCGTAGAGCAAAAATCAACAGTTTAAGAACAAAATCATGCTTGAAACACTTAGAAAATTATTCAAGCTAGTAAACATACTCGAATTTACTTTAGAATTAGTGCAAAATATTCAAATGCCTAACTGTTTAGGCATATTCACACAAAACTTTCACTTAAATCATCAAACATTTATCATTTAAGTTCTGAACTGACTTAAGCATAAGTTTAAGGTGAAAAGGAGATCAAATTTAAGTTCTTTTCTTTTCAAAACAAATTTCTTTATGGAAAGATCTCAACATGGGATCATATTGATCAAATAACTTCACAACACTTCATGGTCAGCCTTATTATGACTTAAGTCAGGTTGATAGCAGGTATTATGAACTTATCATGATTATCACTGCTTTTGTGATATGATTAGGGTGGGTTCAATTAATGCACAAGTATTGACAGGACCCCACTTCGGATTTAAGTTGTCCCATATCTCTTCTCAAGGCTTATTCATCTTTCTCTAAGTCATCTCAATTTGACTCCAACCCCCTGATGCATGGTAAAAAATATTTTGATATTGAACAGTATTTTATAACACACAAACTTTAAGTTTGAACGTTGGACTTACATGCCATCCGGACTTACAGCCTTACATTCAAGGTGTTTAGGACTTATTTTGATGCCCCACCTCTATAGTTCTCTGAAGCCCCTTTAAGTGTGTTTATTTTCATAATTTTAATAATAGTTACATACTTACATAGAAATTTTTTTAAATAACTATATGCATAAAGATAAACTTGTTTAATTGTTCATATCTTAGAAAAACATATTTTAAGGGTTGACCATAACACCAATAGGCTTGTGTATGACTGGATAATTACCTTTCTGCCTATCACCCGGAGAGATGTATATTGGAAAATACTCTCATCTTCAAATGTATATCCATATCAGGCTTAGCATGATCATTATATTTATATCACTAGAGCATCTACACATCATTGAAAGCTACCATACATACCAATGACTATACTTAAAGCCTTTTTAAGCCTATAATTCATGTCTTAATTGACTTAACCAATTTTCTATCATTTCCTAAAAGGTTGGATATGATTTCCACTTTAAAACCTTAAGCTTCTATAAAGCTTTGAACTGAATAATCTTATCATATCTCTTTTGAGATCACCAAAAATAGTTTGCTTTTATCAAAATTTTCAATTTGTTTTAAAACTTAACTCTTGATATTTCATTTACTCTCAAGTTTTAAATAAAATTTTCTTTTGAAAGAAATTCATTTTGACTCACACAAACACTTTAAATCATATTGAGACATTTACATAAATTCATTCATTATTAATGAATGATTTTCACTTAGGCACACAAGAAAGAATCATTTTAGAAATACTCTTTTCAAAACATTTGATTCACACTTAGTCTAAAAACAGATACTAGCATCACACTAACAGATATCCATACACAAACATGAAATCATAGTAGTAGCACATCACATTCAGTAAATAAGCAGTCAATTATCATGGTCAGTCAAGCACACACAAGTTCACATATTCAAAATAGACAAACACTTAGCAATTAATCATTTAAGCACTGAAACACATATCATTAATCAGAATTCATTTGCATTTATCATTCCTAAAGATTTTAACAAAAAGTTGAATATGGTTTTATCCAGTGGTTTGGTGAACAAGTCAGCCATATTGTCAGTTGTTTCAACTCTTCTCATTTCTATTAAACCTTTTTCGTTGCAGTCTCTAATGAAATGATGTCTGATTTAAATGTGTTTTGTTTTAGAATGATGAATAGGATTGTGACAATTGAGAAAAAACTAGGTACACCCTAATATACAGTTACTGATTTAACGATTAAACGCGCATTACGTACCGAACACACGACTAACCAAACGGGTCTGGTTATGACCCAGATATCCCGGGGGGACATCTATAAGTGATATACGTTTAATATAAGCCAATATATTAATATTATGGTCTTAGTTCGATAGCAAAACAGCTAAACAAAAACATGCTCATTTAACTACCTGCTATGCATTTAAAAGCGAATGAGAGTTACGAAACAAGCATTGTATCATCCGTTAAGCCGAAAAAGATTTACAAAACACTTTGTGGGAATGTTTTAAGTGATCCGTGAAAATATTTTTGATTTTTACAGTCAAATAATATGTTTTTATAAATTTACACAAAAATAGCCGAAAAACACTCGTTTTCGCACTGTTTGTCATACCTGATAAATTTTTCGCACCAAAAAACCGAACCCGAAATAAATTTGGACTCGGCATTTCATGTACGAGCACGCCAATAGAGATAAATGGGCCAAAATGGGCCCAAGGGAAGCCCAAATCAATCCTGGCCGCCACCCTTAATAACATATTAATTTTTGTTTACTTTATTACCATGGAAACTAAAGATATTTTTTCAAAAAAAATCCAGAAGCTTAGGACTAGAACTTGCTGCTCATTCATACTAATAGCAAAACTCAAGGTAATTTAACCAAATTCATCAATTTTAACATGTTTTAATCTTCTTTAGTATCATATAAACATAAGTTTGATTACCAAAAATCATTGCTAACCATGCAAAAACCTTAAAAATGGTACAAAAACATGTTTTGATCATACACATGGTTAGGAATTAGAATCATACTCTTTTTTGGCCATAAATACGGATTAGAGGGTTTAAACGGCGTGTTTACGGTTCAAAAGTTCAGCTTAATACCCTAGCCGAAACCCTAAGTTCCAAGGCTACCATATTGATGAAACATGATTTTTTTATGATATAGGACCTGTACCTAGCTTACATAGGAGCACGCGAACCCGGAAATTGGAATAAGAGACCAAAAACAAGCGAAAAACGCAAAGGTAATGTCGAAATGCTCGATTTAGGGCTTTTTAGGTTAAGGTTATGATGTGCATATTGTTAGGTCATGAAAATTTTCAAGGACATCAGGGATAATATCATTGAGTCCCTTTCCAAATTTGGTAATTTTTTAACCATGTGAGAATATTTGGAGAATTTATTGCCGATTTGGGGCGTTTATTCAGGGAAAAATACTTAGAATGCTTAAAAAATTTGAAATTTTGTAGGGAACTCAGATTCTGTATAATATGGTCACATATGAAATTTGGGGTCATTTGGAAAAATTTAAGTATGCTTTGTGGATTCGTGTTTATTCGGATTTCCATGGTCGTTTTTTGCTCGAAAAAGGTATTTGGCATGTTTTTTAGCTTCTGGAATTGTTACAGGTTGATTTGGAATATATTTATTTACTCAGAAATTTTGTTGGAATTTTTGGAAATCGTTTGGTATAAACGGACGATTTTCGGGCTAAATATAGCAGATAAAATGATTTTTTATAAATTAATAAATCAATAAATAATTCCAGAAATATTTTTATAAAACTCTACATATTTTAATTGATAAATGGATAATTTTTATAATTTAATGATTAACGGTTAATTAATGCTAATTTGAAAATTAAACAAGTTCAATTCTGATATAAACCAACAAGTTCGTAAGGAACCTGTTGGAATATCTAAACACCAAGAGTGATCAAAAATTATATTTTTTGGGCTAATTAAGGAAAAATAAACTTTTTGTGAGAAATCCGGACAATTTGAGTGAATTGTGCGCGTTTTTCTCCAAATCAAATTGAATAAACGGAAATGAGCCCCGTAGCGAATCCAGACCCCTAAATTGTGATCTTTCTTTATAACTTAATCATTTTATCAACCAACACGTTTACCCAAGATTACATCCCCATAACTGTTTTATAAACGCATAAGCAAACAACTTGGCCCAGCTGGTGAAACGGGGAAACTGAGCCAAGTTCGGTTTTAAGTATTAGGCATTGAACACATCACAATCTAAGCCTATTGACACTTTCTGGACGTAACAGCTATACCCAGATTAGATATACAGCCTAGTTTAGTACTAAGATTATAATAATATTAAAATATTAATATTATTATAGTATTCATTATAAGGACTAGTGATAACAAGTCAAAACGAATTGCGAGCTGACACTGTACCAGACCTCTACTAAACAGTGAGTTTCTGACCCACTTTCAGAACCGTTTTACAAACTGTTGGGGTGAAAAGCTTGTTTGCTTATATCTATATACATACCTAAAACATGTATTGATGTAAATTATCTAAGTGATAACACATGAAAGTCCCCACTAACACAATGATTAAATTCGAGCCGGTGGCTTGTGAATAGTACAATTGGTTTGGCAAACCCAAACGGAGCTGACATGGATTGCTGAGACTTTACACCGTTTGCACATGACCATAACTATACAAACACGCTATATAGTGGTAGACATAGCTACTTGGGGCATATTATGGGCGGAAAGGGGGCCACAGTGGTTGATTGGGCATGGACAATGGATGCACGCAGCACGGACAAACAATCAAGGCTTCACTGTAGCTTAGCATAATTGCATCATTTACATACATACTTATAAATATACCCACAAGTTATGACTTGTGAATACGCATAACTATTTTCTTGAAACTCATGAATCTCTCCAACTCTTGTAGTTGGCCCTCTTTAAACTGTTCTTTAGGTTTACCAAAGTTGGAATAATGTGATGACGTGCTACCTATCGTGGAACGTGGTTGATGACATGTGAATAGATACAAGTTACTAGTAAGGAGTGGGACAGTTAATATATAATTTTGTTTGTATCACCTAGACTATAAACAAAGAGAGAATGATGTAATATAATGTAAATTAGTTTGTATTGTTTCTTTATAAACAATGTTGTTGATACCATAGGTGTCTGTTACAATCCTGTTTTACGCTTCCACATTTTGCTAGTCGGGGTGTGACAAAGATACTTAACAATGAACATAGCATCAGTATTGTCAATAAAAATAGGAGTGTTAAGAAAGTTCAGACCATAATCCAGCAGTTGGTTTTGAATCCACAAAACCTGTACACTACAAGCAGATGCAGCAATGTATTCACCTTTAGCAGTTGAAATGGACACTGTAGTTTGCTTCTTGCACTACCAAGACACTAGTTTGTTTCCCAAAAATTGACAACCACCTGATGTGGACTTCCAGCTCATGTTGCATCCATCATAGTCACTATCTGTGTTGCTAATAGATAAAAAGATCTGTTCTTTGGATATCAGATTCCTAGATCAGGCTTTACTTTGAGATATCTGATTGAAGATTCTTTTCGCTGCAAGCATATGAGAAAACTTTGGATTTGACTGAAATCTAGTGCACACGCATACAACAAACATTATGCCTGGCCTTGAGGCAGTCAAGTACATTAGGGATCCAATTTTAGCTCTGTATTCGTGTCGATCCACTGACTCCCCCTTTTCATCAGCTACCATCTTCTCATGAGTGTCCATTGGTGTAGACACTGTCTTCAGGTCATGGCATTTGAACTTGGTTAGAACATCTTGAACATACTTGGACTGATTGATGAATATTCCTTTAGCTTTCTGTTGAACTTGTAATCCAAGAAAGAAGTTCATTTCACCCATGAGCTCATGCTATACTTTGACTTCATCACACTTTCAAAATCCTTGCGCATCTGCTCATTGGTTGATGTAAAAATAATGTCATCCATATAGACTTGAACCAATAGCAGATCTTTCCCTTGTCTCTTATAGAATAAAGTCTTGTCAATTGCACCTCTGTAGAAGCCATTATCCAAAAAGTGATGTAAGGCCCAGTCACCGGTAACCCTACTTTCGTGTTGGATTTACTCATAAACACAGTTCTAAATATCAGAGTTAATTAAAAACTTTACGTTGAATATAAAACTTTCATAAAACATTACATATCAATTCATAATCATGTCTTAAAACATTCCTCTTGTCTTTCAAAATCAAAACATAACCTATAAAACATATCAGATCTTCAGATGCCAGGCTTTAGTCTTCTGCCATGTGTCCTCCACTCAAGCCAGCTGTCTCATCCTACTCACCTGCGTGCATACTAAAAGTCAGCTACGCTGAGTGGGTTCTAGTTAATCATACAATACCATACAATACCTTATTACATACATACGTACTTAACCTCATAACTTTCTTTCATACACACATAAGTACTCATACCTTCATTCTTACTTACATACTTTCTTTCTTACTTACATACTTTCTTTACATTCATAATCATACGTTTTAAAGAGCCTTTCGCCCTATAACCTGACAGATATTATAAGGGTCTGGTCCCTAACATCACAGATATTATAAGGGTCTGGTCCCTAACATCACAGATATTATAAGGGTCTGGTCCCTATCCTCACAGATATTGTAAGGGTCTGGTCCCTAACATCACAGATATTATAAGGGTCTGGTCCCTAACATCACAGATATTATAAGGGTCTGGTCCCTTGTTTTCGAATATTAGTAGGGTTCGATTCCCTCTTCGTTACCATACAACCATACATCATACCTCGAGTATTATTAGGGCTCGGTACCCTTTTCGTAACCATACAACCATACAACCGTCATTTCCTTCTTTTATTAACTTTATTACGTTCATACACATAAACATACATATCATACTTACCATATTTATAACGTTACAACCTGACAGTACGTGCAATATCCGAAGATTGTTCACGTACCATCAAGCAATCATTCATACATATCACATATATCACATATGGCATACACTTATCACTTAGGATAAATGTATTAACAACACATCAAGTATGCACACAGCCCCGAAAACATAACAAGGAATGGGGCTAGAAACTCACCTGGATCCTGTTACGCTCGCCGTTGATCGTAATTCCTTTCTTTAACTGGGCTCGGCTAACTGTACAATATTTACACATATCAATTAACTACTACTACTCGTTTTGTATTTCTATCTATATATGACCCACAACGAACGGGGGTCCGGGGGCAGCGCCCCTGGCAGCGGGGTTCTAGGGGCGGCAGCCCCTAGCGGGGTCCAAGGGGCAGAGCCCCTGGCTGGGGTTAAGCTACCAGGTCAGCTTGGAAAAATTTTATTTTCGATAACTGCCTTAACACATTTTCCATTAGGTTTTTAATTTATTTTCTAAACGAACTTCACTTCAGGCGAAGTTAAACCTCGGGCGAACTTGGCTTCAGGCGAAGTTAAACCTTAGGCGAACTTGGCTTCAGGCGAAGTTAAACCTTAGGCGAACTTGGCTTCAGGCGAAGTTAAACCTTAGGCGAACTTGGCTTCAGGCGAAGTTAAACCTTAGGCGAACTTGGCTTCAGGCGAAGTTAAACCTTAGGCGAACTTGGCCGTAGGCGAAGTTATCCTTAGGCGAACTTGGCTTCAGGCGAAGTTAAACCTTAGGCGAAGTTACGCTTGAAGGCGAAGTTACGCTTGAAGGCGAAGTTCATCAGGCGAACTTAATCTTGCAGGCGAAGTTATCGCGCTGCAGATCTGTTTGCCCATAAATCCTTCGTTTCTTAGCCAAATAACTCGATTTTGGTACCCACGGAATCGTATGATCGGCGCCTACAAATCCCAACCATCAAATCGGCCTAAAATCGACGTTTTAGGGGTCCGATTTGGGCAGTTTGGGTTTCGGGTCCGGTTAACCCATCCAATCCTAACCATTTTCAGTAATATTAGCTTTGGAGGATTTGTTCTTACCTTACCAACTCAGATCTATCAACAAAATCTCGGGTCTCGGCTTCGAATCTTGATCGGTTAGAATGTGTGTGTTGAGTGTGTGAAGAAAGAAGGTGGAAATGAAAGATTGGGTTTGGGATGGGATATTTATATCCCTCAAAGCCCACGGACCCGAGGCCCATTCTCATTTAACCCATCTTACGCAATCTAAGCCCAACTCCCTCCTTACTCGACATTAAATAATTAACAACGTGAAATCACTAAACATAACTTTTTTTATTCATCATTAAAATTTTTAGGATGTTACAAGTGATTTGAAAGCTTATCATACTAAGATCTTGGAGCTTGATGTAGTCCATGCAATTCTTTGCTTAACTTATAGACTCTGTTAGGATAAATTGGATCTTCAAAACCAGGAGGTTGAGTTGCATAGAATTCTTCATCAGATTTCCATTTAAGAATGCAGACTTCACATCCAATTGATAGACTTTATGTTTATTGAAGCATATGCAAGAAAGATCCTAATAGCTTCTAGTCTTGCCATAGGTGCAAACAGCTCTTCAAATCTATTCCTTCCTCCTGTAGGCATCCTAGTGCAACCAATCTTGTTTTGTTCTTCACAACAATCCCTCTTTCCTCCTTGTTCCTAAAGACCCAATTGGTACCTATTACATACTCGCCTTTAGGTTTGTCAACCAAATCCCATACATGCAAATCTCTGAACTGAGCTAACTCTTCCTGCATAGCCTCCATCCAACGGTTATACTTCAATACTTGATTGATGTTCGGTTGTTCCATTTGGGATAGAAAGCAAGCACAAAGGCAAATGTTTGCCCTTCCAGAATAACTTCTTGTCACTCTTTCATGCAGGTCACCAATAATGTTCTCCACAGGATGATTCTTTGTGTGACAGTTGTTTGAATAATCTGATCTGCAACAATCTCTGTGTCCAAATTTGAAATATTAACTTCAGCTTCTTCAACTTGATCAATATCAGCATCTAAAGTGGGTTCCAAATTATTGACTTGAGTTGATATTGAAGCTTCGTTGCTCTCAATCTGTAATGTACCAAAAGTGACTGAAACATGTCTTGATTTGCAGTCTCTTCAGCTATTGCTGCCTAAACATTCCCTTGTAATGTCTCACTTGTTTCCATTGGAATTTCAGCTTCATTTGACACATTCAGATGAACATTTTGATTTTCATTATCAGCAGCCTTAGCTTGATCAAATTGTTTGAAATTCAAATTCTCCATCATCACCAGCAACTTTGGACCATCTGCTTGATCAGATTCTTTGAAATTCAAATTCTCCATCATCACCAACAACTTTGGACCATAGTTTGTCTAAATCAATCTTTTGTTCCTTCACTGGTTCAGGGACACTGGTCTTAAAAGATCCTTCATCAAAATCTTCAGCATATATCTTGAAAGACTTAATCAACTTCTCTAGATTAAATAGCCAACTTGGACCATCCATATTATTAAAATGATTTTTATTGAACAAAATATCAGATGACTGAATAACACACATGTGTTCCTTCGTATATACTCTGTAAGCTTTAAACTGTTAAGACTAACCAACAAAGAAGCATCTAATGACTTGGATTGGAATTTGTTCAAGTAATCTTTGGAATTCAAAAGTGAACACTTGCATCCAAATGGCTTCAAGAACTTCACATATGGCTTTTTTTTAATAAGATATCATAAGGTGTCTTGTTTTGAGCTTTGTTGAGAAGAACTCTGTTCTGAACATAACATGTTGTATTGATTGCTTCTACCCGAAAGGTAACAGGTAGTAAGCATCAGCAATCATTGTCCTTGCAGCTTCAATTAATGTCATGTTCCTCCTCTCAGCCACACCATTCTGTTCAGGTGTTCTTGTGGCACAAAATTACTGAAATATTCCTATTGAAGTGCAAAACTCATCCATTACCCCATTCTTGAACTATGTTCCAGTGTCACTCCAGATTACTTTGACTCTCTTGTCCAGCTGATTTTCATTCTTGTCACATATCCTTTGATCAGTTTTGCAGTCTCATTTTTAGTTCCCAAGAAAAATACCCATGTAAATCTTGAGTAATCATCTGTGATTACAAGATAAAGCCTTTTCTTCCCAATGCTAGGCACACTCACAGGACTAAAGAGATTCATGTGAAGTAATTCCAGCACTTCTTTAATAGTATTTACCAGTTTAGTCTTGTGTGATGATTTATGCTGTTTACCTCTGATGCATGAGGAACATTTGTCATCTAGCTTGAACTCCTTGGTGGGAAGACCAACAGCATGCTCTCTTTTTACCAATTTGTTCATGTTCTTTAAAATTGACATGACACATCTTCATATGCCAAAACCTTGTTTCATTTTCTGTTTCTTTTGACACAAAACATGATCCACCCCTTGACACTACATTCTTCATTCTCAGCTCATACAAATTTCCATTTCTGGGTGCCATCGTCATGAGCATGTCTGGAGGTATCACAAACTCAGGTTTCAAGAAGAAGCAATGTGCATCATCAAATACAACTTTATATTCTTTATCACAAACTTGATATATGCTCAATAAATTATATTGTATCCCCTCCACATGCAACACATTATCAAAAGACACTTTGTCATTGGTAAGTGTGTCTCTTCCTACTATTTTTCCTCAATTCTCATCACATCCAAAGGCAACTGGTCCTTCATACTTCTGTTCATAATTGACAAGTGATCCCTTATCACATGTCATGTGCCTGGAACATCCACTATCCATGTACCATACATCATTAACTTCAGTGGAATGTCCCTGCACACAAAAATACAAACTGATTAGTTATTGCTTGAAGTACAAACTTCAACAGTTTGTAATTCGTTGGCATTAATATCATATAAATCAGTTGGGATTGGATCCTCATGAACAATTTCACATGATTCATCAGATTCAAAATCACACACAACATTTTCAACTTCATTCTTCACTTCACACTGTTCAAGGACTGGTTCTCTTTCTTAACTGCAACTTCCTTGGTTTTCCATTGGAACCCTCTTGGTTCAAACCCTTGTTTTAAGAGGAATTTCTCATCACTATTTAATATTCAAACTCTTTGTCTTCCAAGCTTCTTTGATGTTGTAACACTTCTCATGCTTGCCTGTCCCACTTCAATTGATTTATCATTCAGTTTCAAAAATGCTTTTAGTCTTTTCTCTAGATTCAGTCTATCTGCTTCCATATCTTCTTCATTTTTGTCATTTCTCAAGTATTTCTCATACTTCTTCTTATACAACCTCAAATCTTGATCACAAAACTTGTTTGGAACGGCATACTCTTCCTCTTCTTTCCTCCAACAAGAATCTGTATGATGTCCATAAGAATCACATTTCTTGCACCACACCTTTCCTAAACTTCCAAGTTATTCTAAATCTTTATCATTTCTATACTTATCACTTGGTCTTGGAAAATAAAACCCCAATGATTTTTTAGAATAAGTGCATTTGTCAAAATTCACTTGTATAGGTCCACAAACATCAATCTTAGGTTGTTCCTTAGCCTCCACAAATTTCACTTCCATTAACCTCAATTTAGAACTTGTAGACCTTTCTTCCTTCCCGTAATATGTTCTTCTTGTAGGTGCATACTCTGTATCCCCAACGTCAAACAATTCATGGTTGGAGAAAACTGGATAAATAGGTGGACAAAAGTCATCTTTTGTAGAACTATCAACTCTTGCTTTATGAGATTTTGATCCTCCACGCAAATCAAACACTTTATGCTCTGCTCTCATTTTTTCATAATGCTTTTTCAACTTGGGAGTTGTCCTTGGCCAAATGGGCATTCTTTCTACTAATTTCATCTTGTTTGACCTTTTGTCATTTCCTTTACCTTCAAACCTTCTGCCCTTGCAATTGCAGGAACTGCATTCACTTGATGAATCATTTCTTGTATCATCCTTTTGCTTTGCTTCCTTCTTTTCTTCAACCTTTACGACAAGTGTAACCTTTCTTTGATTTCAAACTGACTTTATTTATTGACAGTAACATTTTCATATAAGCTTATGAACTCCCTTTTATTTTAAAAAACAATTTTGAATTGTTTCAAATATTCCTCTCTTTGTTCATTGTCAACTTTTAAGGGATATTTGTCACAGAATGGAGGATGTACATTATTCTACTTGTCTTCAGGCTTTATCTTTTCAATGTGGCCTAGAATATTTCCTGTTGAGACAAGATTGTTCAGGAACTCAATTTGAATTTGTAACTCAGTATTTTTCAACTTCTCCTTAGTGTACAGCTTCTTCAATCCATTAACTTCAAAATTCAATTTGGAATGAATTCTGTAATTTTTCATGTAATCTTCTTCCAAACTTTTAATCTAGTTATCATATGCCCTTTCACTTACATCATAGACGTTTATAACCACATCCTTCTTACCACACTCCCTTTCCACTTTTTAACTTCCCTATTCAAATCATCAATAACTAGTAATAGGTATGTTGTTGAAAGTTCAGAGGGTACCTGATAACTTGATGATTCTCCAACTTCATTTATCTTGACCATGCAAGAAACATTGGCTTTCTCCATCTCAGCAGCATGGTTACTCCAGTTAAACTCACCATCCCAAGGAACCATTGTAATAGCTACATTCCTTTGATCCCTATTCTGATTATTTTCTCCAGCATTCCTGTAATATCCCGAAATTTCAAGGTAATATTAATTATATTACTTAATAATAGAGGAAAAGTTTACTCGGGTTATCAGGAAATAAATAAAAGAATAGGAGTTGGTATGGGTCGGGCTAGTGTCGGGTAATGGACGTTGGTTATGGATTTGGATTAATTGAGATGGGTTAAATGAGAATGGGATTTCAGGGATATAAATACTCCCAAAATATCTTCATTTTCCCCCACTCTCCTAAACACACACATACACACACACCAAGCACACCCAAAACCGCCGCCGGCCGGGCCGAGAAGGAAGGAAGGATCGAGCGAGGTCCGGGTAAGAGAGAAAGATTAGTGGTGATACCAAGATAAACGAGATCCAAACAAGCTCAAAAGTCAGCCGAGCTCAGTTAAGGAAGGGATTTACTGCTATCAGAAAAAGAAGCAGAATTCAGGTGAGTTTCTAGCCCCATTTATGTGTTACGTTTTCGGGGCTGTGTGCATACTCAATATGTTTGTTAATACACTTATCCTAAGAGATAAGTGTATGCCTTATATGGATAATGTGAAAGATATGAATGATTGCTTGATGGTACGTGAATGATCTTCGGATATTGCGCGTACGGTCAGGTTGCAGCGTTAAGAATAAGGTAAGTATGTTATGTAGGTTTATGTGTATGAATATGATAGAGATAGTAGAAGAAAGAAATGATACGTATGGTTGTATGGTTACGAAGAGGGTATCGAGCCCTAGTAATACTCGAGGAATGTAGGGCGTAATGCTCTTTATAACGTAAGATATGAAAGTAAGATAATACAAAAGAAAGTAAGGAAGTATGAACGAAAGGATCTAATTTTATGTGTATGCCGTGTATGGTATATGTGATCGATATGAATGATTGCTTGACGGTACGCGAACGATCTTCGGATATTGCACGTATCGTCAAGGGAAGTAACTAGCTCCTTACATGGATATTAAATAATAAAGTATAGTGTTCCTTTTATGGAAGGTATAGTGTTCCTTTTATGGAAGGTATAGTGTTCCTTTTATGGAAGGTATAGTGTTCCTTTTATGGAAGGTATAGTGTTCCTTTTATGGAAGGTATAGTGTTCCTTTCATGGATAGTAAAGTGTTCCTTCTATGGATAGTATAGTGTTCCTCCTATGGAAAGCATATATATGGTAGGGTAACGGTAATGGTTCTTTTAATAGATATTACGTGACGATCCTCCTATGGATATTTATAAAAGGTTAAGGTAGTAATATGTGTCTTCGGATACGGGAAGTAATATATGAGAATAGATTGTATGTTGCCTGATTAACTAGAACTCACTCAGCGTAGCTGACTTTTAGTATGCACGCAGGTGAGCTGATTATAGAGTTAGCATGAGGTTGACACACGGCATGGATTGAACGGCTGGCATCTGAAGAAAGAAGTAAAGATGTTTCAAATATAAAGTTTTGTGTTATGGTATCAAAGAAAACATTTAATGTTTTGTAACAAATGATTGATGTTTTATATTCCGCGAAAAGTTTTAATAAACTCTGATTTGAAGGACTGTGTTTATGAGTAAATCCGACGCTAAAGTAGGGCTACCGGGTTCGGGGCCTTACAATTCCTCTGTTCTGTTTTGTCAGAATTTGTAACTGGTAATTTCTTGGTTGCTGTTGGTTCTGCTGTTGTCTGTTTTGAGGATAGGGATTATGATTCAATGGTTGATTCCTTTGCTGGTAGTTCTCCTGATTCTGATTTTGATTTTGATTTTGATTTTGATAAAACTGGGCCTGATTCCCATATTGCCTAGTAAGATTACACTCCCTAGCAAAGTTACCTGGTTGCTGGCAGTTATAACAAATGGCTTTTGACTTGGCAAAACCAATTCTCTCATTAGGACTAGAAAAGGTTGACCTTCATGTCCTATTGTATAATCTTTTGTTTCTAACAGCCAACATGACAGCTTACCACTTCAAATCCATATCTTCAAGATCATCAGCATCTATTTGTTTCAGATCCTCTTGAACTACACTGGTGTGGATAAGATTCTTCGCCACAAAAGCATTGTATGATTCAGTGAACATAGAAAATAGGGCCTGATAATATGTTCCTTGGCCTGAGTTGTTCTGAACATAAGGTGGATGTCCACTTGAAGTTGATGTATTGTTACTATCTTCAATCATTTACACATTGAACCTTTGTTGGTTAGTTCCCGAAGAGTTTCCATAGACTCTAGGTGTCTCTGAAGCAACAGAGTTGAAATCCGAAGGTTATTCAATGATGGGATGCATCTGTTGAGATCTTGTTGATAAATTTCCCATAGGATCCACCAAAGCATTAGTCACTATAAAACTAGGTCCCTCTTCTTTAATCATATGATTTTCAATCATCTCATGTTCAGCAGCTTTTAGAAATGAGATGACATCATCTAATTTGAAACTGGGAAAACTTACCTTCTCTCTTATGAACTTGTTGGTAGTGTACCATTCCCCTGAAAGTGAAGAAAGAAGCTTTTTGTTTAACTCAAAATTAGGGATTTGTAGGTCTGGGGTTTTGATTTCATTGACAATAGCAACAAATCTTTGTAGCACCAACTTCAACCTTACCCCTTCTCTGAATTTGAACTTGTCTAGCTGCTACTTGAACCTATCTTTTTTAATACCTCTCAGTTCAACATTTCATTCAAACATTTCAACTACAACATCATGCATAGCCTTAGCACTAGTATGATGATTCACACTTGTCAAGATCTCCCATGACAATCCAAGTTTCAGCATAGGCAGAGCCTTATCATCTCTTTTCTTCATATGTCTCTCTAGCACCTGATTAGCATTTGTAGTATCAGTGGGAATGTACAGACCATTCTTGATGGAAGCCCACAACTCTGTGTCATTGTAGTTCACAACGGCTTCTAACAATACCTTTCACTTTATGTAGTTTTCCTGTCCTAGTAGTCTTGGGATTTTGTTGGTTAATACTTCTTGATCATACATACCGTCAACTTCACCAGATCTAAAACCAGGAACCTTTCTGGATCTTAAAGCTCTAACCTTTATCAATCAAACTTCAACACAATGGTCTTCAAAGAGCGTACAAAGCTTTGATACCACTTGCCAGGACCAGATCTCGTGTTACACTAATAATAGTCGACAAGAACACACAAGATCTAAATATTGAAGACCCTCTAATTATTCTGGCGGAATCAGTATGATCAGGGCGTTGGATTTAGTATGATCGTAAAAGCAAAACACAAAATAATTAACACAAATATTTCAATGTATTATATAAATCGTTGATGAACAGTGGAAATATCTATAGGATTTGTATGGAATGTCTAGGATTTCGTGTATTGAATGAAGGCCGTACTAGGTAACATAAATGAGGAGTATTCTCTCAATGATCGTTATGCACCCATTTTTCATTAGGTAAACCTAGTATTATATTTATAGACCCTAACGATTACATAATGAATGATAAATAAATACAAGTGTAAACCCGGTCTTTGAGTATGATGTATTCTTGTTGAGCAGACCTTGCATACAGAGTATGCTTGAAACATGTCTTCGAGCAGACTTTACTTAGAATATTTTCCTTCAAAAATATTCTACTCCAGCATACTTCAATCTTCATAACATATTCAAACTTTGGTTGAATAGGTCCTACAAGTAAACATGTTCTTCTTGATCTCTTCAATCATTCCTTTGGATTTATTGTGAACAACTCCAGCATACTTAGAAACTGACATTTGCTCGAACCATGCTCGAAGCTTTTACTTAGAATATATTGAGATCTTCCTTTAATGTATCCATGCTCAACCCACCAAGATGCTCGCATAACTTGGTTTAAGCTGGATAGATCAAGTGTTTGCTCAAATAACAAACTGTGCTTGATGAAGAACATCCTTGTTCGATGAAGTGTGGCTTGCTTGAAGATTTCAAGACTTAGAAGAATTCCAGAAGATAATCTTACAAGCGTAAGATATCATGCTCGTGGTAGTAATCTTCATGCTCGAAGGTCCAAGCTTGCTCGAAGTCTATACTTAGCCATTTTATGAGGAAGTTGAGAAGATTCTAATCTTCCTTAGCAAATTTCTTACTCAATAGTTGTGTTGCAATTAAATAAACTAAATTGAGTATGGCTAGAATGCCAAGTTCTGCTGTAAGTTAATAAATTAAGTTGAGTATGGCCTATGTGCCAAGTTTTGCTGCAACTAAACAAACTAACTTGATTATGGCATGAATGCCAAGAAATTACTGTTATTATACATATTGTGGGTGGAAAGGGGGAAACAGTGATTGATTGCACATGGGAAATACTATATACATACATATATGTGTGTGTGTGTATACACATACTATGTAGTGCTTGATTTAGTTACTTGGAACCTGTTGTGGGCGAAAGGGGGTCACAGTGTTGAGTTTACGTGGAAAATGGAGGCACATAGCACGAACGAACAATCACGATCTCAACATATTTTTTCATACTTATATCATAAACATACATACATATATACATACATAGAAACATACATACAAACGTAAATACATTTTTACATACACGCGTACATAAAAACTATGATTGTGTGGTACGCAGGACTGATTTCGTTGAAACTTATGAAACTCACCAACTATTCGTAGTTGACCTGTTTTCAACATGCTTTTTATGTGTACAGATACTTGATGTAGATTTCTTATGTGCTACGTGTTTAGTTTGTGATCGAGGCCATGTAAATTAATGAAAGTATGCAAGTATAAAGTAACGTAGTTAACGGACTAGTTGTTATTTTATTTCCTAGTTTGTAAAAGATGTTAGAACAATGTAATATATTGTAAATTAGTTAGGTATGTTTCTTTATAAACAACGTGTTTGATACCAGTTCTGTCTGTTACATTACCGTTTTACGCTTCCGCAAATTTC
This sequence comes from Bidens hawaiensis, assembly GCF_021521415.1. Classification (NCBI taxonomy): domain Eukaryota; kingdom Viridiplantae; phylum Streptophyta; class Magnoliopsida; order Asterales; family Asteraceae; genus Bidens; species Bidens hawaiensis. The sequence goes on along the minus strand of NW_027497389.1, from coordinate 92,697 downwards.
TTAACGGGGTGTGACAGAAGCTGGTATCAGAACTATTGGATATAGAGGATTAGGTTATCCCTTTGGATACCTAAAATATAATCGTAGGCTCAATTATATCTGGTAAATTAATAATAAGTAATGATATATACTGATGGATACCGGAATGAACTCGAAGGGCAAGTGAGTTAGTATGGTCTGGAACGTAATAACAGATTCTGTGAGAAATCGTGGGACATACTGATAGGTAAAAATGGCAACATATTGTGACATTTGAGCCAAAACAAGGTACACCTCAGTACGTATTTATCGATTAAGCAAATAAACGCCTTTTGCGTAACAAACGAATGATTAACCCAACGGGTCGGGTTATGACCAAGAAATCCCGGGGGGGCAATCTATAAGTGATATACATTTAATATAATCTAAAATTTTAGTAATATGGCCTTAGTTTGATAGCAAACAAGTTAAACGAAAACATGCTCGTTTAACTACCCGCTATAGATTTAAATCTGAAAGATAGTTACAAACCAAGCATTGTATCATCCGTTAAGCCGAAAAAGACTTACCAAACACTTATTTGAAATGTTTTAAGCGATCCGTGAAAATATTTTCAATTTTTACAAACATATAGTATGTTTTTATAATTTTAAACAAAACTAGCCGAAAAACACTCGTTTTCGCGCTGTTTAACGCACCCGATAAGTTTTTTGCGCCAAAAACCGAACCCGAACTAAATTTGGACTGGGCTTTTCGTGTTTGGGCTTGTATAACCAGATCATTGGGCCAAAACAGCCCAAAATGGGCCCATAAGCAGTCCCGATCGCAGCTGCCCTCACCCCCCATTTTTTTTTATAAAACTTGTTATGTAAGCTTTTTTATTCATTTTATTTGATAAAAATTTGAGGTCCAAGCAGCTGCAAATCAGTTTTTCCAGAAAATCTTCAAAACCCTAAGGTAACAACTTAAATAAGCTACTTTTACACTTGTTTAACATTGATTAATATCAAATAAACATAGTTTGATTGCCAAAAATCATTCCTACCCATGTAAAAACCCTAAAAATGGTCCATAAACATGTTTTGATCATACACATGGTAAGGAACCTGGTTTGATTGTTTTTTTGGCCATAAACACGGATTAAAGGGTTGAAACGGCGATTTTACGGTTCAAAAGTTTGTTTTTGTGCACTAGCCGAAACCCTAAGTTAAGGGTTGTTATGTTGATGAAAAATTGCTTGGTTTGTGATATAGGACTTGTATCTAGCCTACATAGGAGCACAAGAGTTTGAAAAGTTGATTAGAAAGGCGGAAACGAACCAAAACCGCTAAGGTAATGCCGAAACACTCGCTTACGGGCTGTTTATGTTAAGGTTGTGATGTGCATATTGTTAGATCTTGAAATTTTTCAGAGACATCAAGGAACATGTCATTGAGTCCCTGTTCAAATTTGGTAATTTTTCGACCATCTGAGAATATTTGGCGAATTTATTACCGAATTGGGACGTTTATTTGGGAAAAATAGCTAAAATACTTCAAAAATTATGAAATTTTTCTGGGAACTCAGATTTAATGTATTTTGATCACATATGAATTTTGGGATCATTTGGTTGTGTATATGCGTTCGCGTGAATTTTTATAGCCGAATTTGGGCCGAAAAGAATAATGCACAAGCTTTTTACATACTGGAATTGATACAGGTTGTTTTGGGACATAACTTGAGTATTCAGGAATTTTTGGAAATTTTTTGGGGTAAACGGACGATTTTCAGGCGAAATATAGCTGATAAAATGAATTTTTATAAATTAATAAATCAGTAAATAATTCCAGAAATATTTTTATAAAAATCTACATATTTTAATTGATACGTGGCTAAATTTTCATAATTTAATGATTAAATTAATTATGCTAATTTGAAGATTAAACAAATTTAGTTTTTATAAAAACCGGAAGTTCGCGATTAACGAACCTGCGGGAATATCAAAACACCAAGAGTGATCAAAAATCATATTTTTGGACTAATTAAGTAAAAACAAACTTTTCTATGAGAAACCTGGACAACAATATCACAACCTAAGCCTATTGCCACTTTCTGGGCGTTCCAGCTATACCCAGAATAGTTATACAGCCCGGTTTAGTGTTGAGATTATAATAATATTAAAATGTTAATATTATTATAATATTGATTATAGGAAACCGTGATTGCAAGTTATACAAACCTCGAACCGACGTGCTACTGATTATCTACTAAACATTGAGTTTCATGACCCCACTTTTAAACTGTTTTACGAACTTTTGGGGTGAAAAGCATGTTTGATTTCATATACATACCTGAAACATGTATTGATGTGAATTATCTAAGTGCTAACACACGAAAGTCCCCACGATCACAGTGATTAACTTCGAGCCGGTGGCTTGTGAATAGTACTATTGGTTTGACAAACCCAAACGGAATCGGCCTGGTTGCCGTGTCACATAGCGCCGTTTGCACATGACCATATTCATATATACAGGCTATGTAGTGTTAGACATAGCTACTCGGGGTATGTTGTGGGCGGAAAGGGGCCACAGTGGTTGATTGAGCGTGGGAAATGGATGCACGCAGCACATACAGTCAAGGCTTCACTGTAGCTTAGCATAATTACATCATTTACATACATACATACTTATTTCATGATTACAAGTGTTAACTTGTGAATACTCATAACTGTTTTCTTGAAACTCGTGAAACTCACCAACTCTAGTAGTTGACCCGTTTTAAACTGTTTTTCAGGTGTACCTAAATCGGAATGATTTGGTGATCTGTTACTTGCCCAAGGTGTGTGGTTGATGCTATGTTAATAGAAGCAAGGAAGTTAGTAGTAAGATCGTATAGTTAACGAACTAGTTTGATTTGTATCACCTATACTGTAAAACGATGACAAAACAAGGAAATGTAATATATTGTAAATTAGTTTGTAATGTTTCTTTATAAACAATGTGTTGATACCAGAGGTGTCTGTTACATTTTCGTTTTACGCTTCTGCATTGTGCTAGTCGGGGTGTGACAGAAGTTGGTATCAGAGCCATTGGTTATAAAGGATTAGGTTATCCCTTAGGGTACCTAAAATATAACCGTAGGCTCTATTAACTCTGGGAAATAATTAAATAATAAATTAATATTATATTTGATGGATGCCGGGATGAACTTGTAGGGCAAGTGAGTTATTGTGGTCCGGAACATAATAGCAGACTTGCTTGTACGAGGGAATTCGGGGAGAAGTTGCGAAACGTTTGGTTAGGTAAAAGTGGCAACATATGTGTATAAAAGGTAATGTGAAAGTATATATATGTGTAACAACTCATACGTGCTTATTTGGAACAAGGTGTATGAATACGTGTACGTACGATACTGTTGATGACGGTAAATTTTATTATGAATATTATATTCATTTATATTTAGTATTGATTTTAATAATAATTAAAATTAAAATTTTAATAAAACTAATATTATATTCTAATATAATTAATATTAAATTTGGCTTAATTAATTAATCTCCTCGACAATAGTTAGCGATAGCAATAGATATTATTCTTATAACTAACCTATGTGCAGAGTCATGTCAAAGAATAACGACTACGTACTGGAAGAAGAACCAGTAATCTCTGCTGAGGAGGAGGAACCAGAGGAGGAGGATCCAGAGGAAGAATCAGAGGAGGATCCAGATGAGGAGGAATCAGAGGAGGATCCAGAAGAGGAGGACCCAGAAGAGGAACCGGAGGAAGAGGTGGAAGAAGAAGTTATTTGTAGAGAGCTACCCAGAAATGTCCCTACAAATGCGATAGTTATCCACCCAGGTCACCACGCAGGGATCAAAACGAAGTTAACAGCTAGTATCGTTCGCCTGCTAGAGTAGCCAGATCACCCACTCCACCTATTCACCTGTCGCCGACGACTTCAGCTACTGCGCGAGTCCGACAGACTGCTCGTATTCGGATAACCCCGATTGACCCTACCTCGATTCCATTTAGATCTACCCACTATCGGGGAGGACCTTCACGCCCTAGGGCGGATACTTCATCTTCCCGTTCGTTGAGTATACCTACTCCTCGCCCTGACCTCCCAAACGCAGGAAACAACTCTTGGATGGTTGTCCTGACTGACCGTGTGATAGACCACTCGATAGCCATAGCTAACATTAACCAGGAAAGAAGGGACGTGACCAATGCTTATCGACATTACATTAGACAGTACTGAACTTGCAGCAGTCAGATGCCTACCACCATTGGTGTTTGGATAGGGTGACAGTTCGGCTATGGAACTGTTACTGGATGATCATGGTGTTGTTGTTTTTATGTTTGTGGTTAGTCTATCATTTGTACGGATAGATGCAGGATGTTACAGATATGTGTACGTGATCTTTTGATACTCCATGTATGTATATAGTAGTATGTTATGTTAACATGGGGCACAATTTTGTACATTATTACAAGCACTGACCCTTATAGGGTTAAGTCTAGCAGTCACTTAGTGACAGATTTTGATATATGCATGCAAGCACTGGCCTTTATCAGGCTAAGTCTATGTGCTTTTGTTATTAATGCACAGGACAATTTGTGAAATGTTAGTATGTTATCTGGTTTACCTGTACAACATTTATTGTGATTATTATTACACAGTGCCGTAGTCTGGAATTATTATTAATTGGCTTATATGTGTTTATCATTATAGAATGGCCACAAAGAAAGCAAATCCTATGACTGAGGCAGAAATAGCCGAGATGATTGCTCGGCAAATGCAGGCAATAATTCCACTTATTGTAACACAGGTGACTGCCGGTGTAAACGCAAATATGCAAACAAACCAACAACCGGTTAATAATACTCCCCCAACCAACACTGAAACAGTTACAAATAATAATCCCCCACCTAATACAAACGCCCCTCCCAATGCAAATAATCCCCCACCGGATACAAATAATGTCAACAACAATAATCCTCCACCGAACCCAAACAATAACAATAACAACCCTAATCCCCCTCGAAGGGAATATTCGATTAAAAACTTTATGGCCTGTAAACCGATCGAATTCAAAGGTATCGAAGGGCCAAACGGGCTGATTAAATGGATTGAAAAGACTGAATCTGTCCTCAATATCAGCAATTGTCCACCCGAAAACATTGTCAAGTATGTTGCTTCTACTTTTATGGATCATGCTTTGATGTGGTGGAACACTACAGTTCAGATAAAAGGGCAAGATACAATTAACCGCATGACATGGACTGAACTCAAAACATTAATGCTAGAACATTTTTGCCCAAAGAATGAAATACAAAAGTTAGAACACGAACTTTGGAGTCTGGAAATGAAAGGAGCGGATCATTTGGGATACACGAACTGCTTCAATGGACTGGCTCGTTTAGTACCCTGGTTGGTAACTCCCGAGGACAAACGAGTTGAACGTTATATTTGGGGTTTAGCCTCAGAAGTGAGGAATCTGGTAAACTACGTGGGCCACACATCGTTCGAGAATGCCGTGACTCAAGCCGGCATTGTGAATTTTGACTTGGTAAGAAGCGGAGTGTTGAAAATGGCTGGAGAATCAGTGGGTATGAAACGAACTGAGTACAGGACGAGAGCATAAGGAGGAAAATCAAGCAAACATGCACATCCGACAATAAGAAATTATGCCATAACTGGTTCCGATACAAAGCAAGACAGGTATAAGGGACCCTTGCCCAAGTGCGATAAATGTAATTACCATCATGTGGGAGAATGCAGACTACCTGTATGTCAGAAATGTGGAAAAACTGGGCATTATGCCCCTAATTGCAGAGCAGGTACAGAAATTGTGAACCGATCAACTCAAACAACTCAACCTCGTCGTCCACAGCCACCCAGACCTCAGCCAATCCGCCAACAACCTATCCAGCAGACTGCAGCCGCAACCACCTACCGTGCCTGCTATGAATGTGGCAGTACAGAACATATTAGAAGAAACTGCCCCAAGTTGAATCCAAGAGCAGTTGCTAGACCGAACCAAGCATCGATGTCTGGTGTGCCTAGAGGACGCGCGTTCGTTATCGGGTCTGGAAAAGCAAGACAAGACCCGAACGTAGTAATAGGTACATTTGTTGTTTCTAATCAATATGCTTCTGCATTATTAGATACGGATGCCGATAGAAGCTTTGTTTCCACTAGTTTTGTATCCCTGAGTAATATGCCAGTTAGTGAACTAACAAATCCTTATACTATAGAACTCGTTAACGGTAACTCTATAACTGTCAACCAAATAGTCGAAAACTGTTCCATTATTCTTAATGACCACCCATTCCTTATTGACCTACTCCCGGTAGAGTTAGGAAGTTTTGATGTTATTGTCGGCATGGACTGGTTAACCAAGTATAAGGCGGAGATTGTGTGTAACGACAAGACGGTTAAAATTTCCCTTCCGGAAGGTGAAATGATTATGGTACAGGGAGAGAAGTCTGGTTCGATTTTACCTCTTGTGTCTCATCTTAAAGTGTTGAAATGTTTACGCCAAGGTTGTATGGCATTTTTGGCAAACGTGACTATAAAGAACCCTGATAAGAAACTCATAGAAGAGATTCCCGTTGTACGTGAATACCCCGATGTCTTTCCCGATGATCTACCTGGATTACCACCGAACTGACAGGTTGAATTCCGCATAGACTTAATTCCAGGATCAGCCCCCATTGCTAAGGCACCTTACCGACTGGCACCCTCTGAAATGCAAGAATTATCTAACCAGTTACAGGAGTTGTTAGATAAGGGTTTCATTCGTCTTAGTTATTCTCCTTGGGGAGCATCGGTATTGTTTGTAAAAAAGAAAGATGGAAGTTTTAGAATGTGCATTGATTACCGGGAATTAAACAAAGTTACCATCAAAAACCGATACCCTCTTCAACGAATAGACGATTTATTTGACCAACTTCAAGGAGCAAACTATTTCTCGAAAATTGACCTTCGATCCGATTATCATCAAGTTAAAATTCAAGAGGAAGACGTGTCTAAAACGGCGTTCCGAACTCGTTATGGCCACTACAAATTCTTAGTTATGCCGTTCGGACTGACTAATGCTCCCGCAGTTTTCATAGATCTTATGAATCGAGTTTGTAAACCGTACCTCGACAAATTCGTTATCGTGTTTATTGATGACATTTTGATATATTCGAAAACCAAAGAGAACCACGATCAACATTTACGAACTATCTTGGAACTGTTGAAGCAGGAAAAGTTGTATGCCAAGCTGTCAAAATGTGAATTTTGGCTACAAGAGGTACAATTTCTAGGGCACGATGTTAACCAACGCGGTATCCATGTAGACCCGAGTAAGATTGAAGCCATCAAAAATTGGCAAGCTCCAAAGTCACCAAAAGAAATCCGCCAATTTTTGGGTTTTGCTGGGTATTATCGGCGCTTTATTGCAAACTTTTCGAGCATAGCCCAACCTTTAACTCTTTTGACTCAAAAAGATCGTGCTTATGTATGGGGAGAAGATCAAGAAGCGGCTTTTCAATTGCTGAAACAGAGGTTATGCCAAGCCCCGATACTGAGTCTTCCAGAGGGAACTGATGATCTGGTAGTTTATTGTGACGCGTCCCGGAAGGGTTTAGGGTGCGTACTTATGCAGAGAAATAAAGTCATAGCATACGCTTCTCGACAATTAAAGGTGCACGAGAAGAATTATACCACCCATGATTTGGAACTGGGCGCGGTTATTTTCGCACTTAAGATCTGGAGACACTATTTTTATGGCACCAAATGTACAGTATACACCGACCACAAGAGTCTTCAGCATATTTTCGACCAGAAAGAATTAAACATGAGGCAGAGGAGATGGTTAGAGCTATTGAACGATTATGACTGTGAGATTCGATACCATCCTGGCAAGGCTAATATAGTAGCAGATGCTTTGAGCAGAGAAGACAGGATCAAACCACTACGGGTCCGAGCACTTGGAATGATTGTCCAAACCAGTCTCACCGAACAAATCCGTATTGCTCAAAACGAAGCTCTAAAAGGAGATCACTTGGAAGATGAAAACTTGCATGGGACCGAACAAAACTTTGAAGAAAGAACTGACTAAATATTATATTACAAAAACCGAGTTTGGATTCCCACTTTCAGCAATCTGCGCGACTTGATCACGGACGAAGCCCATAAGTCCAAATACTCCATTCACCCTGGAACAGATAAGATGTATAAGGACTTGAAGGAGTATTATTGGTGGCCCGGTATGAAGAAGGATATTGCCACGTACGTCGGTAAATGTTTAACTTGTGCGAGGGTTAAGGCCAAATATCAAAAACCTTCGGGAATGTTGCACCAACTGGAAATACCACAATGGAAATGGGATCAAATTACCATGGATTTTGTAACACACCTCCCTAAAAATTCTCGAGGAAACGATGCAATATGGGTGATAGTTGACCGACTAACCAAATCCGCACACTTCCTTCCAATCCGAACCACTTACACAACCGAAAAACTTGCTCACATTTACATAAATGAAATCGTATCCCGACACGGCGTACCCGTTTCAATTATTTCTGATTTAGATAGCCATTTCACCTCTCGTTTTTGGCAAGCCGTATAAGAAGCTTTGGGAACCCGAATTGACCAAAGTACCGCCTACCATCCCCAAACCAACGGTCAATCTGAGCGAACCATTCAAACCATAGAAGATTTGCTTCGCGCTTGTGTACTAGACTTCGGTGGGAATTGGGATCAACATCTCCCACTGGTTGAATTTTCGTACAATAATAGCTATCACAGTAGCATCCAAGCAGCACCATATGAAGCGCTGTATGGGCGGAAATGTAGATCACCCTTGTGTTGGACTGAGGTTGGAGATACCTAAATTACACGATCAGACTTGATTCAAGAAACCAGTGACAAAATCCGTAAAATCACAAGCAAATTAAAAATCGCCCGAGATCGACAGAAAAGCTACGCTGATGTTCGTAGAAAGCAATAATCTTTTGAAATAGGCGACAAAGTTTTTCTAAAAGTATCCCCATGGAAATGCGTTATTTGATTCGGAAAAACCGGTAAACTAGCTCCGCGATACATTGGACCGTATGAAGTAATTTCTATGATCGGTCCTGTAGCCTACCGACTAAAATTACCTTTGGATTTAAGTTATATTCATGATGTCTTTCACGTATCAAACCTGAAAAAGTGCCTTACTGACGAAACCAAAATTGTGCCATTAAAAGACTTGAATATAAACATTCGTAGAAGAACCGGTGGAAATATTAGAGGGAAAAATAAAACAATTAAGACACAACAAAATCTCTCTAGTCAAAGTTCAGTGGAATTCAGAACGGGGACCCGAATTCACGTGGGAACGGAAATCCGAATTCAAAAAGAAATACCCGCACCTGTTTCCAAATAAAGACAAAGTTGAATAATCAAATTTCGGGGACAAAATTTTCTAACGGGGAAGAATGTGACGTTTGAGCCAAAACAAGGTACCCCTCAGTACGTATTTATCGATTAAGCAAATAAACGCCTTTTGCGTAACAAACGAACGATTAACCGAACGGGTCGGGTTATGACCCAGAAATCCCGGGGGGGCCATCTATAAGTGATATACGTTTAATATAAGCTAAAATATTAGTAATATGGCCTTAGTTTGATAGCAAACAAGTTAAACGAAAACATGCTCGTTTAACTACCCGCTATAGATTTAAACGTGAAAGATAGTTACAAACCAAGCATTGTATCATCCGTTAAGCCGAAAAAGACTTACCAAACACTTATTTGAAATGTTTTAAGCGATCCGTGAAAATATTTTCAATTTTTACAAACATATAGTATGTTTTTATAATTTTACACAAAACTAGCCGAAAAACACTCGTTTTCGCGCTGTTTAACGCACCCGATAAGTTTTTTGCGCCAAAAACCGAACCCGAACTAAATTTGGACCGGGCTTTTCGTGTTTGGGCTTGTATAACCAGATCATTGGGCCAAAACAGGCCAAAATGGGCCCATAAGCAGTCCCGATCGCAGCTGCCCTCACCCCCCATTTTTTTTATAAAACTTGTTATGTAAGCTTTTTTATTCATTTTATTTGATAAAAAGTTGAGGTCCAAGCAGCTGCAAATCAGTTTTTCCAGAAAATCTTCAAAACCCTAAGGTAACAACTTAAATAAGCTACTTTTACACTTGTTTAACATTGATTAATATCAAATAAACATAGTTTGATTGCCAAAAATCATTCCTACCCATGTAAAAACCCTAAAAATGGTCAATAAACATGTTTTGATTATACACATGGTAAGGAACCTGGTTTGATAGTTTTTTTGGCCATAAACACATATTAAAGGGTTGAAACGGCGATTTTACGGTTCAAAAGTTCGTTTTTGTGCACTAGCCGAAACCCTAAGTTAAGGGTTGTTATGTTGATGAAAAATTGCTTGGTTTGTGATATAGGACTTGTATCTAGCCTACATAGGAGCACAAGAGTTTGAAAAGTTGATTAGAAAGGCCGAAACGAACCAAAACCGCTAAGGTAATGCCGAAACACTCGCTTACGGGCTGTTTAGGTTAAGGTTGTGATGTGCATATTGTTAGGCCTTGAAATTTTTCAGGGACATCATAGACCATGTCATTGAGTCCATTTTTAAATTTGGTAATTTTTCGACCATTCGAGAATATTTGGAGAATTTATTACCGAATTGGGATGTTTATTTGGGAAAAATAGCTAAAATACTTCAAAAATTATGAAATTTTTCTGAGAACTCAGATTTAATGTATTTTAATCACATATGAATTTTGGGATTATTTGGAGAAGTCTAAAGGTGTTTTGTGTATATGCGTTCGCATGAATTTTTATAGCCGAATTTGGGCCGAAAAGAATATTTCATGAGCTTTTTACATTCTGAAATTGATACAGGTTGTTTTGGGACATAACTTGAGTATTCAGGAATTTTTTTGGAATTTTTGGAAATTGTTTGGGGTAAACGGACGATTTTCAGGCGAAATATAGCTGATAAAATGAATTTTTATAAATTAATAAATCAGTAAATAATTCCAGAAGTATTTTTATAAAAATCTACATATTTTAATTGATAAGTGGAAAAATTTTCATAATTTAATAATTAACGGTTAATTAATTATACTAATTTGAAGATTAAACAAATTCAGTTTTTATAAAAACCGGCAAGTTCGCGATTAACGAACCTGCGAGAATATCAAAACACCAAGAGTAATCAAAAATCATTTTTTTGGAATAATTAAATAAAAACGAAGTTTTCTATGAGAAACCTGGACAATCCGGGTGGATTGTGCGCGTTTCTTCTTAAATCAAACGGAAATGGGCCCCGTGACTAATCCGGGAACCCAGTATGTGATCCTTCTTTATAACTTGATCATTTTATTAACCAATACATTTAACCAAGCTTATTTTCCCATAATTATTTTCCGAACGCGTAAACGAACAACTTGGCCCAGCTGGGAAAACGGGAATCTGAGCCAAGTTCGGTTTTAAGTATTAGACATTGAACAACATCACAACCTAAGCCTATTGCCTATTTCTGGGCGTTCCAGCTATACCAAAAATAGTTATACAGCCCAGTTTAGTGTTGAGATTATAATAATATTAAAATATTAATATTATTATAATATTGATTATAGGAAACCGTGATTGCAAGTTATACAAACCTCGAACCGACGTGCTACTGATTATCTACTAAACAGTGAGTTTCATGACCCCACTTCTAAACTGTTTTACGAACTTTTGGGGTGAAAAGCATGTTTTATTTCATATACATACCTGAAACATGTATTGATGTGAATTATCTAAGTGCTAACACACGAAAGTCCCCAGGATCACAGTGATTAACTTCGAGCCGGTGGCTTGTGAATAGTACTATTGGTTTGACAAACCCAAACGGAATCGGCCTGGTTGCCGTGTCACATAGCGCCGTTTGCACATGACCATATTCATATGTACAGGCTATGTAGTGTTAGACATAGCTACTCGGGGCATGTTGTGGGCGGAAAGGGGCCACAGTGGTTGATTGAGCATGGGAAATGGATGCACGCAGCACATACAGTCAAGGCTTCACTGTAGCTTAGCATAATTACATCATTTACATACATACATACTTATTTCATGATTACAAGTGTTAACTTGTGAATACTCATAACTGTTTTCTTGAAACTTGTGAAACTCACCAACTCTAGTAGTTGACCCGTTTTAAACTGCTTTTCAGGTGTACCTAAATCGGAATGATTTGGCGATCTGTTACTTGCCCAAGGTGTGTGGTTGATGCTATTTTAATAGAAGCAAAGAAGTTAGTAGTAAGATCGTATAGTTAACGAACTAGTTTGATTTGTATCACCTAGACTGTAAAACGATGACAAAACAAGGAAATGTAATATATTGTAAATTAGTTTGTAATGTTTCTTTATAAACAATGTGTTGATACCAGAGGTGTCTGTTACATTCCCGTTTTACGTTTAGTCGGGGTGTGACACATATGTATATAAAAGTTAATGTTGAGTATATGTATGTATGTAACACGCATACGTGCTTATCTGGAACAAGGTGTACGAATACGTGTACGTGTTATGTTATCGATAATATTATACTTATTATAAACAATATTATATTCGATCATAATCAATATTAATTCTTATTATAATTAAAATATTTTATTAAAACTAATATTATATTTTTTTCATATTAATATTATACCTGGTCACAACAAATAAAATACTTTATTTTTGTTTTAATTAATAATATCCCTTACTCTGGTCAATACTATTGAAAAATTTTACTTTATGACAAATCTTCGTACCGAAAGATGTCGAGATCCGGTAGCCTTTGGTTATAATAAAGAACCGGTGTTGCCTATAAACGAAAATATGAGAATTCTCTAACGAGTACAAACTGGATCTTGTGATATGACGGAACCACAAATGGGTTTAATATTCAAGTCCCAGGAAAGAACCGTGGGAGGTGTGATCTACATACAATCATTTCAAGAAGAGTACAACACTTCTAAGTTTGGGCCTAATCTTTATCTTATATACCTGTTTTCTAACAATAAACTAAACTTATTTCTGGTCGTGTTTACACTTTCGTCGTTCAAGAACAAACACTAATCCTAGGGAATACCTAGTGGTGAGCCCGATTTATCAAATTATAAATATAATAAATATCCTACGGAGTCCCTACTTTTATAATAGACCATGACCACTCGTATATACCAATGATCAGCTATAATTCAAAATATTCTACATCATCAGTACAACTAACCCTAACAAACCCACCTAATCAACAAACTCATTAAATCATCTGTGTACGAGTACCTCCAATCACTCCTATATTTTTGCTACTCCGATCAGTTGTTATAAAAGAGAAACCTCACGCTCGTGAACCAATGATGTACCTTGACCTATATTGGACATGCTTACTCCCAACTAATAAATCACCACTTTTAGTAAACCCAGCATGCTTAAGGGTACCGACCGACCTAGTAATAGAACATTCTATAGTTATACCTAGTAACACCCAAAGGTCAAGTGGAGTATACGATGTGCATTTCGACTCACAACACTCATAATGGTCAGATGCCTATTTACGGGAGTGACGGGATAAAACAATTGCCTAATTGTGAGATTATCTCGGAATAATCTTGCGAGTTGTGAACTGTCTACGATTGTATTATAATATGAGCACAGATAGACAAGAACCATATGGTATAATTGTGTTTAACATATTTTCGATACTCCATGCAAGCATCTGATAGTGTACTATGCTAATATGGAGGACAATTTGGACCTTTCATTACAATATTGAACCTTACCAAGTCAAAATTTCTTGTCACTTGGTGGCAACTAAAGACGTGGCCTTTGTTAGGCTAAATCTACATACTATCTTTGGTATATAGACACAAGAAAAGATGCGTGTGTTACATAGGTGCTATTTGAAATACCTGATTACCAGTTAATGTGATTCCTTTTGTGATTAGTTGTATAAGTGAATTGTTATTAAATGCGGTATAATTGGTAATCATTATAGAATGGCCCCGGAGAAAACAAACACACTATCTGAGACAGACGTGACCGAGATGGTTGCTCGGCAACGACAGACAGTACTTTCGGTAATAGCAACACAATTCGTTGCCGGTATTAATACAACTATGAATACAAATCAAATGTTGAACACTAGTGCGGCCATGAATACTAATCCCCCAACAAATAATAATGCAACTACAAATGCTCCCCGATAAATACTAACACAACCACAAATAGTACTCCCCCGTTGAATACTAATGCTACTTTCAATAATAATAATCCCCCACCGAACGTGAGCAATGGTAGTAATAATCCAAATCCCCCACAACAGGGATATCAACTTAAGAACTTCATGCTATGTAAACCTATAGATTTTAGTGGTACTGAAGGACCAAATGGACTGGTAAAGTGGATTGAAAAGACTGAATCCATTATCAATATCACTAACTACCCACCAGATTATATTGTCAAATATGCTACCTCTATGTTTGTGGACCACGCCCTAATGTGGTGGAATACTGTTGTACAAATTCGGGGACAAGAGACAATCCACCGTTTGACTTGGGCAAACTTAAAAACCTTATGATGGAACACTTTTGCCCAAGAAACAAAATCCAAAAATTAGAATAAGAACTTTGAAATTTAGAAATGAAGGGCACATATCATTTGGGGTACACCCACCGCTTTAATGAACTGGCCCGTTTAGTGCCATTGCTAGCTACCCCAGAGTCTGAACGTATCGAACGTTACATTTGGGGTTTAGCCCAAGAAGTAAGGAGTCTGGTTAACTCAACTGATCAATGAACGTTCGAGAATGCCGAGTCACAAGCCGACATTGTAGCTTATGACTTGGTTAGAAGTCGTGCGTTAAGTGTGTCCGAGGAATCATCTGGTATAAAACGAACCGAGTATGGAGCGAGAGTGCAAGAAGATAACCGAATAAACATGCACACCCTACAATACAAAATTATGCTATGATCAGTTCCGACGTGAAGCAAGATAAGTATAAAGGACATTTGTCAAGGTGTGGGGAATGTGGTTATCATCATGTTGGTGAATGTCGGACCAATGTGTGTCACAAATATGGGAAGGTGGGGCACTATGCCCGAAATTGTAGAACTGTTATGAATACTATAAACCAAACAACCCAACTCCAGTATTCACATATACTGCGACATATTAAACTGTTATGCCTGTTACGAGTGTGGCATATGGAGCACATCAAGAAAGACTGCCCTAGTTTGAATCGAGTTGCAATAGGAAGACAAACTCAAGGACCAACATCGACGTCCAGCTTGACTAGAGGTCGCGTATTGTGATTAAATCGAATAGAGGAAGTGTAGTAACGGGTACATCCTTAGTTCTTACTAGTATACTTTAGTTTTATTTATTACGGGAACTGATGGAAATTTTGTTTTTATTCATTTTTTACCTTTAACCCCCTATACCAATTAGTAAATTAATATATCTTTATACTATAAATCCCACTAAAGGCAAAGACTATAACTGTAAACCATACTATTCAAAACTACCCTCTCAACCTAAGCAACCAACTATTTCTTATCGATTTACTCCTTGTGAAATTGGAGAGTTGTTACGTAATAATCAGTGTGGAATAGTTATTTAAATTCAAAATGAAAGTCGGATGTAAGGACAGGACGGTCAGAATACCTCTTCCAGATAATGAAATGATTGAAGTATAGGGAGAGAAACCTGGTAATATAATGCCTCTCGTACCCCATCCTAAAGTATATATTAAAACAGTTACATCAAAGACGTGTTGTAACATTTCGGGTTTTCCATACTCATATTTGTATTCGTTTATCGGGTTACGAACCTTATTCGGTTCTTTTTCATTAATAAAGTTATGCAATTATTATTGAAATAATTATCTTTATCTTAGTTTATAATTCCTTAACTTTCATTTGTGCCAAATAGCCCTTAGAATCTCTTCAAAATTGCTTAAAATGGCTTAAAAATGCGTTTTTAGAACTACATGGACTAAAACTGTCAAAAGTTAAAAGTCTGGTGAATCTGCACCTTCACGCGGGGCGAAGATGTCAGCTTTGCATCTTAGCGCGGCGCGAAGATGCAACCGGATCAGCCAAATTAGTTCGTGATCTTCGTTTAATGCTAAATCTTTCCTAAATCAACCCTAAATCACGAAATTTGAACCACAAGTTATTTTATTTAGTGTGTAATGATGTCTAGGTTCATACTCAGTAATTTGGTTAATATAGCGATGATTTAAAGACCCGATTTCGTTCTTAATTGTATGATTTGGTTACCAAAATCGACCTGTTTCTTGTCCAACAAGTTGATTTAACCCCTATATAAACACATCATAACTCCAAACCCTAAAGTGTACTGCAACTAAGCATTCTCAGCCATCACCTACTCTCAATCGATGTTTTCTTGCTCGATTTTGCTCGTTTACTTGAAGATTAAGAGCTGCAGTTTGACCTTGACATTCGTTAAACCTTTGACCTCGATTTCTCACTAATACAAACACCATCCGGGTAAGTTGTTAACTGATCAAACGTTCTTTAATACTCACTTGTCGATAACCCTCAACCAATTTCTGAGATTGAGGGGTATTGACGAGTCCATTCGAGTCAAACCCGTTTAAGGAAAAATATTCAATAACTTTGACTATCCTTTTTCTCATACTCCTGGTCGGATTCAACGTTTAATCCATAAGACTTTTATTCTCGTAACGAAATTTTAAGGCTACTAACCAAAACCCGAATTCCGACTCGTTGTTTGGATTCTGGTCAGTACCAACTCGCTTAAATCTTTAATATAACATAACTTGAGCTCTAAGCGTCCGTTTGGATTGTTTCCAGTGGCCACGATTTCACTTTTATATTATCATATATCAAAGTTTCAGATTCTGTTCATTAATCTCGTTCGACGCGTAGTGGATGACTCGTTTAATCTTTAGTTCGTTTATCTTAATTATTAATCACTTGCCTTTAATCTAAGGTGAGTTTTATCATTCCCCTATTTTACTCAATTTTCACAACGTTTTGGGGACATATGCGTATATCATATTATACATATATAGCAAACGTGTAATTGTGTGTGATTAATCAAATATACTTGTTATGTGCTTACTTGTTTATGTGCGCATTCGTGCTCGGAGAGGTCCCGCATATCCCCATGTATTGGGTTCTCATATTATTGACCACCACCCGATTCGCTTGGCAACGGTCTTATTATTATTTGCTTATGGTTGATTTACCGGCGCTCGATTCGCTTGGCAATGGTTTAATCAACAACTTATTTGCTTATGGTTTGATTTCATTACCGCATTTACTACATTTGCTTATTTCTTTTATTTATTATATTAACATTATTTTGTTGCAAAAACTGGTGATAAACTCACTCAACATGTTTTGTTGACAAACTCTGTTTTCTACGCATATGCATGTTGCTATTGAATTGAAGATGAAGTATGGACACTTAGAAAGACCTTAGGGTTTTAATGAAGACAAACATGAATTTAAATTTGTTATATATATATATTTATTGGAATTTTTTTGTTATATTTGAATATTGTGTGTATATTTGAAATAAAATAATTAAATAGATATTGTCACATTTATATTATGATAGTATCTTCGAGTTGTGAACAATCGGATCACGCCCCGGCATTTCCGCCTTAGGTTGAGGTGTGACACGTGTTGTGTATTGGACGAAGGTAACAATCAAACAAATCCGACAAAAAATGTTTGGATTTCGGGTTAACTAATGCATCAGTAATGTTCATAAGTCTTATGAACCGAATTTGTAATCCCTATCCTGAAAAGTTAGTCATAGTACTCATCGACGATATCTTAATATATTCGAAAAACAAAAGAAAATATGGGTGACACTTATTGGTTATGAGAAATAAGATTCATAGGACACCTTACAAACTAACCAAGAAATTCATGCGAACCCCAGTAAGATGAAAACTTTTCTAGTATTACTCGATTTTTAATTCTCTTAACTTAAAAAGACCGGAGTCGTGAATGGAAATAATGACAAATAGCAATCCCCCAATTACTAATGCAAGGATTGTGTCAAGCACTAATACTGATTCTTTCTAAAGGACCGATGAACTTGTAATTTACTATGGCGCATCTCGAAAAAGGGTTAGGATGTGGAATGATGCGTAGAAACAAATTAATAGCATATACTCCCCAATGACTAAAAGTGGATGAGAAGAATCATACTATCTGTGACCAGAAATATGGAACGGTCGATTTTGCACCTAAGATCTATGGGAACTACTTGTACACTAAATTTACAAATTACTCGAACCACAAAAACCTATGACCTATAAGTGATCAGAAAAGGTTGAATATGAGGCAATGGAGATGGGTGGAACTGTTAAACAATTATAACTGTGAAAACCGAAGAAATACCTTACTACAAGAACCGAAACTTGAACTTCAAACCTTTATAACCTCAGTGACTGGGTTATGGACGAGGAAAAACCAATCCAAATATTTTGTTAGTCCTGGTACTAGTACAAGGTGTAAAGATGTAAGGGAAATTTATGGATGATCTGATATGAAAAATATTATAGTCGCATAGTGTCACACCCCGACTAGCACAATGCGGAAGCATAAAACGGGAATGTAACAGACACCTCTGATATCAACACATTGTTTATAAAGAAACATTACAAACTAATTTACAATATATTACATTTCTTCGTTCTATCATTGTTTTACAGTCTAAGCGATACAAACAAAACTAGTTCGTTAACTAAACGTTCTTACTACTAACACCCTTGCTTCTATTCACATAGCATCGACCACACACTTCAGGCAAGTAACAGATCACCAAATTACTCCGATTTAGGTACACCTGAAAAGCAGTTTAAAACGTGTCAACTACTAGAGTTGGTGAGTTTCACGAGTTTCAAGAAAACAGTATTGAGTGTTTACAAGTCAACACTTGTAATCATGAAATAAGTATGTATGTATGTAAATGATGTATGTGATGTAATTATGCTAAGCTACACTGAAGCCTTGACTGTATGTGCTGCGTGCATCCATTTCCCACGCTCCATCAACCACTGTGGGCCCTTTCCGCCCACAACATGCCCCGGTAGCTATGTCTAACACTACATAGCCTGTTTGTATAAATATGGTCATGTGCAAACGGCGCTATGTGACACGGCAACCAAGCCGATTCCGTTTGGGTTTGTCAAACCAATAGTACTATTCACAAGCCACCGGCTCGAAGTTAATCACTGTGATCGTGGGGACTTTCGTGTGTTAGCACTTAGATAATTCACATCAGTACATGTTTCAGGTATGTATATGTAATCAAACATGCTTTTCACCCCAAAAGTTCGTAAAACAGTTTAAAAGTGGGGTCATGAAACTCACGGTTTAGTCGATAATCGGTACTGTATCAGCTCGTGGTTCGTTTGGTCTGCTATCAGTAGTCCCTATAATCAATATTATAATAATATTAATATTTTAATATTATTATAATCTCAATACTAAACTGGGCTGTATAACTAATATGGGTATAGCTGGAACGCCCAGAAAGTGGCGATAGGCTTAGGTTGTGATGTTGTTCAATGTCTAATACTTAAAACCGAACTTGGCTCAGACTCCCGTTTTCCCAGCTGGGCCAAGTTGCTCGTTTACGCGTTCAGAAAGCAGTTATGGGAAAATAAGCTTGGGTAAATGTATTGGTTAATAACATGATTAAGTTATAAAGAAAGATCACACACTGGGGTCCCGGATTAGCCACGGGGCCCGTTTCCGTTTATTCAGTTTGATTTGAGAACAAACGCGCACAATCCACTCGGATTGTCCAGGTTTCTCATAGAAAAGTTCATTTTCACTTAATTAGTCCAAACATATGATTTTTGATCACTCTTGGTGTTTTGATATTCCCGCAGGTTCACTAGTCGTGAACTTGCAGGTTGTTATAAAAACTGAATTTGTTTAATATTCAGATTAGCATAATTAATTAACCGTTAATCATTAAATTATGAAAATTTAACCACTTATCAATTAAAATATGTAGATTTTTATAAAAATATTTCTAGAATTTATTTACTGATTTATTAATTTATAAAAATTCATTTTATCAGCTACATTTCGCCTGAAAATCGTCCGTTTACCCCAAACAATTTCCAAAAATTCCACAAAAATTTCTGAATGCTCAATTCATGTCCCAAAACAACTTGTATCAATTCCAGAATGTAAAAAGCTCGTGCGATATTCTTTTCGGCCCAAATTCGGCTGTAAAAATTCACACGAACGCAAATAAACAAAACACCTTTAAACTTCTCTAAATGATCCCAAAACTTATATGTGATCAAAATACATCAAATCTGAGTTCCCAGAAAATTTTCATAATTTTTGAAGTATTTTAGCTATTTTTCCCAAATAAACGTCCCAATTCGGTAATAAATTCGCCAAATATTCTCGGATGATCAAAAAATTACCAAATTTGAACAGGGACTCATTGACATGGTCCCTGATGTCCCTGAACAATTTCAAGTCCTAACAATATGCACATCACAACCTTAACCTAAATAGCCCGTAAGCGAGTGTTTCGGCATTACCTTAGCGGGTTTGGCTCGTTTACGACCTTTTAATCAAGTTTTCAGGTTCTTGTGCTTCTAAGAAGGCTAGGTACAAGTCCTATATCACAAACCAAGCAATATTTCATCAACATAACAGCCATTAACTTAGGGTTTCGGCTAGTGCACAAAAACGAACTTTTGAACCGTAAAAACGCCGTTTCAACCCTTTAATCCGTGTTTATGGCCAAAAAAAACTATCAAAACAGGTTCCTTACCATGTTTATGATAAAAACATGTTTATGGACCATTTTTAGGATTTTTACACGGTTAGGAATGATTTTTAGTAACCAAGACATGTTTTTATGGTATTAAACAAGTTTAAACAAGTAAAAAAGCTACTTATTTAAGCCCCTTACCTTAGGGTTTGAAGGTTTTCTGGAATTTCAGGTTTAGAGCTACTTGGACCTCAATTTTTATCAACCAAAATGAATAACCAAGCTTGTAAAACAAGTTTTATAAAAGAATGGGGGTGGGGGTGGGCTGCGGCCGGAAGAAAGATTGGGCCCAAGATGGGCTGTTTTGGCCCAACAATATGGTTTCTCAAGCCCAAATACGAAAAGCCCAGTCCAAATATAGTTCGGGTTCGGTTTTTGGCGCGAAAAACTTATCGGGTGCGTTAAACAACGCGAAAACGAATGTTTTTCGGCTAATTTTGTGCAAAATTATAAAAACATACTATATGTTTGTAAAAATCAAAAATATTTTCACATATCACTTAAAACATTTCAAATAAGTGTTTGGTAAGTCTTTTTCGGCTTATCGGATGATACAATGCTTGGTTTGTAACTATCTTTTGCGTTTAAATCTATAGCGGGTGGTTAAACGAGCATGTTTTCGTTTAACTTGTTTGCTATCAAACTAAGACCATATTTCTAATATTTTAGCTTGTATAGATTGTATATCACTTATAGATGGCCCCCAAGATATCTGGGTCATAACCCGACCCGTTCGGTTAATCGTTCGTTTGTTATGCAAAAAGCGTTTATTTGCTTAATCGGTAAATACGTACTGAGGTGTACCTTGTTTTGGCTCAAATGTCACACATAGGTTGCAAAGATGTAGCCTGTACTAATTTACGGTTAAGTACCAAAAACAATCGGGAATGTTGTAACAACCTGAAACACCCCAATGGAAGTGGGAACAAATTATAATGTACCTTTTAACACAAGTTCCTAAAACATCTCGAGAAAGCGACGCAATCTGGATAATAATTCGCCAACTGACCCAATCCGCACACTTCCTTTCGAGTCGCAATAATTCTCCTTCTATTAATGAAATCGTATCTCTCCGTAGTGAGCTTATTTTAGCTATTGTAGGTTGAGATAGTCATTCCACCTCTCATCTTTGGCAAGTTGTGCATCAAGCTTTAGAACCCGAATAGACCTGAGCACAGTCTGCCGTCCTCTAATAAACAATCGAACCAAATAGACTATTCAAACATTAGAGGAAAGTGGGACCGGTACCTTCCACTAGTTTAATCCTCGTACACTAAAAGTTATCATAATATCATACAAGCGGCTGTACTTGTGTTATACGAGCAAGAATATTAATCGCCACCTTATTGAACTAAAAATTGGCAACACTCGAAATACAAAATCCGATTTGATTTCGGGAACCATAGATTAAGCTCGTAATATTAAAAACAAACTGAAAGTCATCTGATATTGACAAAAGAACTATACCGATATACGTAGGAAGTTGTTGATTTGAAAGGTGATAGTCGAGTGATGAAACCGATAAATTAAGCTTCAACGATATATGCAATCATATGAAGTTGTCTTGAAAAGTAACCCCGTAGCATATTGACTGAAACTATCAATAGAGTTGAGATTCACTCACGATATTTTCTATATATTGAGTCTAAATAAGTGCCTTATTAACAAGGCAGAAATAATACCACTTAGAAACTTATACATAACTATACTTTGTAAAGGAACCGTGGAAGTAGTGAATGGGAAAATCAAACAGTTATGACATAATAAAATTTCATTGATTAAAGTTCAGTGGAATCCACAACGGGGAACCAATTACATTTGGAAACAAAAGAATAAATTCCAAAAAAATACACGTAACTTTTCCCTAAGGGGCATAATTAGTATATCGAATTTCGATGACGAAATTTCTTAACAGGGGGGAATACGACATTCGTGGCAAAACCGGGTACACCTTAGTATTCACATATCGAATAAGCGATTAACCACTTATTGCGAAACGAAAAATCGAATAACCAAACAGGTCTGGTTATGGCCCGGATATCCCGGGGGGGCATCTATAAGTGATATAGATTTAATATAAGCTAATATATTGATGTTATGGCATTAGTACAATAGCAAACCAGTTAAAAGAAAACATACTCGTTTAACCACCCGCTATGATCTTATATGCGAAACACAGTTACAAAACAAGCATTGTCTCATCCTCTAAGCCGAAAAAGACCTACAAAACACTTATTTGGAATGTTTTAAGCGATCTGTGAAAATATTTTCAATTTTTACAAACAAATAGTGTGTTTTAACAAATATACAAGAAATTGGCCGAAAAACACTCATTTTTGCACTGTTTGTCGTACCTGATATATTTTTCGCGCCGAAAACCGAACGTGTCACACCCTCAAAATCCACTAACGGAGTTTTACCGTCAGAGGGTGTGAACTGGCAGGATCGGAATCATTAGTTATAACCAAACCAAAGAAAAACGTTTAAATGAAAGTAAGTGCGGAAGCGTAAAACCTTAATTCAAAAGTTGCGTCACGCAGGACGACTTAAAACCAAATGTAAATGTTAAAATTAAGTTTGCAGAGTAAAGATGTTTTCAATTAATGCATGCTCCTAAACCGCGCGCCCGCCTCGGCTACCTGAGAATAACATACTAAAAGTGTCAACACAAGGTTGGTGAGTTCACAAGTAAAATAAGATAAATCGTTTAGCGTTTTGCGTAACCTCGTTACGACGTTTAAATGTTGCGTAACCCCGTTACGACGTTTGAGTGTGTAACCACGTTACAACGTTTAAGTGTTGCGTAACCCCGTTACGACGTTTGAGTGTGTAACCACGTTACAGCGTTTAAGTGTTGCGTAACCCCGTTACGACGTTTGAGTGTGTAACCTCGTTACAGCGTTTAAGTGTTTTGCATTACCAGATAGTGTTATGTCAAATTATATATCGATAGGTAGCTAATCTATACAACAAGTATCGCTAAGTGGTTCGCGACCGAAGCTGACTGTTTATCAAGTGCCCGTCACCAGGTCCTCCAGACCATGGTAAGTGTTAGCCAAAATTTACACCCACTCAACCTCCAGTTGAGCTTAGCGTCGGGTGGGGTTTGTCAAACCCAGTAGTACTACCCAAAAGTGACTCGCTATTCCAAATATTAACCGGTCCGATGTGTGGGACTTCAAATGTTACGTATGCCGCTTAGCCTTTACAAGTGATATATAATTTATAACAAAATCTTTCATATGCGTTTATCTCAGAAAATATGTTTATCGGAGTATGTTATCTCCCCCAAGTGAAAAGCGTTTAAAACAGTTTAAAGGGGTAAGTGAACTCACTGTTTGCGAAGAATATCCGATCTAGATCACCAAGTGATGCGCGTCGTAGAAAACTCTCTAGCGTTCTAAAATAACAAAGAGATTTTCTAAGTATCGGAACGTTTAACGAGTCTCTAGACTCGGCACATAATACCTATGCACGTAACAGATTTCGTGTTTCGTTTGTGAATCGTGTGTGACTTAAACAAGTACAATTGTGATACGATACGTGGGTGAGCAATTACTTTCGTATCATGTATTAATAACATACTTATTAGCAATTATTCCCCATAAGGGCAATTTGGTCAATTCATGGCAATCAACTAGCAACTATTCCCCGCAAGGGTATTTTGGTCAAAATACAACAATTATATAAAAACTATCATATTTCATGCATTCCTATACAACTCAGCAGCTAGTTTCGTTATGACAGAATTTCTACTTGAAAGATTGCACTAGTTCACCGATTATAACGTCTCAATTAATTCACCAAAAATTACCACAGAAGCATACATATCTTAGGTTTCCAGAACATATTTTATCTTATTTTTATTCCATATAGATTGCTCATAATGATCAAAACACTACAGTAAACTCATATCAGTCAGATTCATGCGCAACAGAATGTTATTTGAAATTCCCGTTAAACGAAAAATCCAATAAATGCAAGACCACTTGGGTTTGGTTCCTAACTCAGTGAGTCAACTTCCAGAAGTGGAACCAACCCAATTGGTCTCGTAGTTCATGAGATATAATATTTACAACATAACCTAACAGCAGGTCTAACAGCTCAGCTTTGCATCACATTTTTGTAAAATCATAAAAGTATACTTCCACTTATCCAAAAATTACGAATTTATACTTTATAGAAACTAGACTCAACCTAGTTTACTGCAGTACCCACAATCTCAATCAATTTTCACGTTTACACTTCGTTACAGTCAGTTAAACATCGTATATATATTCTGTCCAGAATCTGTTCACATCAAAACTCAACATAATAACAATCTATGAACTATCATGCATCCATATAACCCTCTAGACACTATAACTACTATCCATGCATATCAATCACACCATACATACAAGATTAGGGTTTGTGTTCTAATTCAAATCAAGGACAACAATCAATCAAGCAACAACATCAATACTAGTTATCAATCATCATGAATTTAACAACCATCATGTTAACTCATACATACTCATGAAAATCGGCTGCCTAGGGTTTTTAATTAACCCATTAAACATCAAAATCAAACAACAAGAAGGTAAAGGATGATCAAATATACCTTCCTAGCACTTAGTTCTTCAATCAAAGGCTTGAATTGATGGTGTATATGTGTGTGAAAGTGGACGGCAGCCAAGAAGAGCAAGGGGAGGGCCGATTAGAGTTGTAGGTTTATAATAATAAGTTAGGGTTTAGTGTTAAGGTTATATTTATAGATAATCAAGTTACATTCTAGTCCCTAATCTTTCAAGTGTTACATCTCTAGCCTAAACTAATTAGTTCTTGTTTCTTGTTTAACATTCCACATAACAATCAAGTAACACACATATACCTAACACATAATAATCACATAATTAGTGTTTTGACGTTTGTCGTTTATTTATCAATCGCTTGCGTCAACTCGTTTGCGTTTCGGTGCAAATCCCGAAAGACTACACATGTAGTAAGTGTTAAGCGTCATTTAAACCCTAGTTTAAATGTAATGAAGTGTGCGTTATAGATTCAACGATCTTAAAGTTCGAATTTACGGAGTTGAGTTAACGAGGTTAACCTGAAATTGACGATTGTCACATCATTCCCATGTTAAAGAATTTTCGTCCCGAAAATTTGAGTCAAGTCGTGATGAGTGTCTGAAAAAGTAAGAAAAATTTTCAGTTTGTCATATCATCCCCTAGTAGAAAGAAATTTCGTCCCGAAATTTAGTTCATACCTCCGGTGATGTTTGACGGTTTGCCGGGTTTCGCGGTTTCCGGTGGTTGGTTAGCCCTTCAAAAAGGTGAGGATACTTTTTTCATCATTTGATCCTCGCGTTCCCACGTGAACTCCGGTCCACGTCTCGAGTTCCAACGAACCTTAACGATTGGAATTTTGCTGTGTTTGAGCGTTTTGGTTTCCCAATCCAAAACCTCGACTGGTTCCTCAATGAACCGTAACTGTTCATCAACTTGTAGTTCCTCCAAAGGGACTACTTGGGTTTCATCAGATAGGCATTTCTTCAAATTTGATACGTGGAATACATCGTGTACGCCACTGAGTTCTGTTGGTAGGTCCAGTCGGTACGCCACCAGACCAATGCGCTCAGTTATCCGGTACGGACCAACATACCGTGGGTTGAGTTTATTTCGCTTACCAAAGCGAACCAAACCTTTCCAAGGTGAGACTTTGAGTAACACTCGATCGTTTACTTGAAATTCGAGAGGTTTTCGGCGCTTGTCGGCGTAACTCTTTTGGCGATCTCGTGCTGCTGCCATGCGATTTCGGATTTGAACAATCTTTTCCGAGGTTTCGAGTACCAGTTCCGGACCAGTGATTTGGCTGTCACCCACCTCTGCCCAGCAGAGTGGTGATCGACACTTCCGTCCGTACAGCGCTTCAAACGGCGCTGCCTTAATACTTGCGTGGTAGCTGTTATTATACGAAAACTCTACCAAGGGTAAGTGGGGTTCCCAACTTTTTCCGAAATCTAAGACGCATGCACGCAACATATCCTCCAGGGTCTGAATAGTCCGTTCACTTTGCCCATCCGTCTGAGGATGGTATGCGGTACTCATATCGAGACGTGTGCCCAGTGCGCTTTGCAGCGACTTCCAAAAGTGTGAGGTAAAACGAGAATCTCGATCGGAAATGATCGAGGCAGACACTCCGTGTCTCGACACTACTTCCTTCATGTAGACACGAGACAGTCTTTCCATTTTGTCTGTTTCCTTAATCGCTAGGAAGTGCGCCGATTTAGTCAACCGGTCAACGATCACCCAGATGGTATCGCATCCCGTCGGTGTCTTAGGCAAACCCGTAATAAAGTCCATTGAGATGTGTTCCCATTTCCACATTGGGAGTTCCTGTTGTTGCAGTAGACCAGATGGTTTCTGGTATTCTATCTTGACTCTGGCACAAGTCAAGCATTTGCTCACGTAGGTGGCAATGTCGGCTTTCATGTTCGGCCACCAGTAAAGTTCCTTTAAATCATGATACATTTTATCTGAGCCAGGGTGGATAGAATATCGGGACTTGTGAGCTTCGTCCATCACTAGAGTTCTCAACTCTCCGTATCGTGGAACCCAAATCCGGTTCTCAAAATATCGGACCCCGTCCGATCTGGTTTCAAGTTGCTCGCTCATGCCCCGCATGAGTTCCGATGGAAGATTATCATCTTTCAAAGCTTCCAGTTGCGCATCGCGAATCTGATCGGGTAAGCTGGCATGAATCGTGAGTTGCAATGCTCTCACCCGTCTGGGTTTATCCGTTTCTTTTCTGCTGAGGGCGTCGGCCACCACATTGGCCTTGCCAGGGTGGTACTTGATGGCACAATCATAATCTTTAAGCAGCTCGACCCAACGACGCTGTCGCATGTTCAGCTCCTTCTGATCGTAGATATGTTGGAGACTCTTGTGGTCGGTGTAAATGGTAAACTTGGTACCGTACAAGTAATGCCTCCATATCTTAAGAGCAAACACTACAGCTCCGAGTTCCAAATCGTGGGTCGTGTAGTTCTTCTCGTGAACCCGTAGTTGTCTAGAGGCGTAGGCTATAACCTTCTCGAGTTGCATCAGCACACAACCGAGACCTTGTATAGATGCGTCACAGTGTACCTCAAAATTTTCTGTTCCCTCGGGGAGGGCTAAAATAGGGGCGCTACAAAGCTTGGTTTTCAACAGTTGAAAAGCGGATTCCTGCGCGTCACCCCAGTTGTACTTAGTGCCCTTGTGAGTCAAAGCGGTGAGGGGTTGAGCAATCTTTGAAAATCCCTCGATGAAACGCCGATAGTAGCCGGCCAGTCCTAGGAATTGTCGCACCTCAGTCGGAGTCTTAGGTGCTTCCCAGTTTTTGATGGCCTCTACCTTACCGGGATCGACAATTATACCATTCTCGTTGATCACATGTCCTAAAAAGTGAACCTCGCGAAGCCAAAATTCACATTTCGAGAGTTTAGCATACAGTTGTTCCTTCTTCAGCAGTTCCAGAATTATCCTTAAGTGCTCTTCGTGGTCAGTCTCGTTCTTGGAGTAGACGAGAATATCATCAATGAAAACAATCACGAACTTGTCGAGGTACGCCTTGCATACTAGATTCATGAGATCCATAAATACGGCTGGTGCGTTGGTTAGGCCAAAAGGCATAACCGAAAACTCGTAGTGACCATACCGTGTTCTGAAAGCCGTCTTTGAAATATCTTCTTCGCGCACTCTCAGCTGGTGATAACCGGATCGTAGATCGATCTTCGAGTAGTAACTCGATCCCTGAAGCTGGTCAAACAAATCATCAATTCGGGGTAAAGGATAACGGTTCTTGACCGTCACTTTGTTCAACTCCCGGTAGTCGATGCACATTCGGAAGGTCCCGTCTTTCTTTCGGACAAACAAGACAGGGGCTCCCCATGGCGATGAGCTAGGTCGGATAAAACCTTTATCCAACAAATCTTGCAACTGGGTGGACAACTCCTGAAGTTCCGCCGGTGCGAGCCGATACGGGGCTCGTGCTATGGGTGCTGCACCGGGTGTCAACTCGATTTGGAGTTCGACTTGACGAATAGGAGGGAGTCCAGGCAAATCCTCCGGGAAAACTTCCGGGAAGTCTCGCACAACCGGTATGTCTTCAATTCGTTTCTCCTCCGCGGGTTTCTCAACAATCTGCGCCAAAATTGCCGGATGACCCTTTCGTAAATACTTCTGTGCCTTCATAAGGGTAATGACGCTGGTGGTCATGCCGCTTCTCTCGCCTCGGACCGAAATGATCTCGCCGGAAGGGGTGGTAATATGGACTATCTTATCATGGCATATAATCTCTGCTCGGTTCTCGGATAACCAGTCCATGCCGACAACGACATCGAAACTACTAAGCGTAAAAGGAATAAGGTCGATGTCAAAGACATGACCTGACAGTTTCAACTTACATCCCGCAAATATATGAGTTGTTATTATAGTTTTACCGTTAGCTAATTCAACAGGAAACTTAGCGTCTAACGGGGTTGGAGTAAGGTTTAAAAGTTGGCTAAAGGCCTTTGACACAAAACTCCTATCAGCTCCAGTGTCAAACAAAACAGAAGCAAAACAATCGTTTACGGGGAACTTACCAGACACCACATGCGGATCTCTGCGGGCTTGACCCGATCCAATCACAAACGCTCTTCCTTTGCCATTTCCTCCACCGTTACTGCCACTTCCATTGCCCCCATTGTTGTCATTATGTTTCAGCTTGGGGCAATCCTTCCGGAAATGGCCTTCCTGTCCACATTCAAAACATCCCTTAGTCGTCATCGGTGGCTTAGGAGCACCCTTCGCCGCAAGGTCTTCTCTACATTCCTTCGCTTGGTGACCTATCTTTCCGCATCTTTGACACTTGACACGGTCACACTGACCAACATGATGAAAGTTGCACCTGTTGCACTTTGGATATTTCCCAGCATATCCGCTCGAAACCTGCCCGCTACCGTTGTTGTTGTTGTTGTTGTTGTGATTCTGAGTGTTGAAACTCCGAGTAAATTCGGGCTTACGGCAGTGGTGTTGCGGTGGGAGGTTTGAGGATGAAGATCTGGTGTTGTCAAACTTTCTCTTCCCGCTGTTCGGGTTGCTGTTGTTGTTACTGTTGCTGACGTGGTCATTACTCGGGTTGTCACGGGCGTTAACAGTCGAACCCCTCGGTGGTAACGCACCCTGGGTCACAGCCTGATCCGTCAGTTTGTGAGCCAAACGGATCGCTTGTTGGATCGTGGCTGGTCTGGAAGACGTCACCATACCCTGAATCTGTGGTGCTAACCCATCAATGTACATCTCTATTCTCTTGCTCGGCGGATCCACCATCCGCGGACACATCACTGCCAACTCGTGCGAACGAGTAGTGTAGGCTTCAATCTCTGAACCCACCATTTTCAACGACCAAAACTCCGACTCTAACTTCGAAATTTCTTCCCTCGGACAGTACTCCTCTCGCATCATGTTTTTGAACTCCTCCCAGTTCATCGCGTTAGCCAGTTCCAATCCAAGGATCTGGACGTTCGAATTCCACCAAGTGAGGGCGGAATCCTCAAGTGTCCCAGCAGCGAATTTGACCCTACTGGCAGGGGGACAGTTACACATCTCAAAAGCCGACTCGGCCTTCTCAGCCCAACGCAGGAAGCCTATAGCTCCCTCAGTGCCCTTAAACGTACTGGGCTTGCAGTCTAAGTAGTTCTTGAAGGTACATGTTCCATTTGGACCCCCAGTTTGATTCTGAACGTGTGCGGCTAAAGCGGCCGCCACATGGTCATTCAGCAGAGTTTGGAGTTCAGCTGCAGTCATGCTGATGTTACCACGTCCGTGTCCAGCGTTTCTTCCAGCCATCTAGGTATTATCATCCCGAGATGTCGTCGCCTGAGGACACATCCGAGTGTGCCTCTGGCTCAGCCGGTTCTTCCTCCGGTTCCTCTTCGGGTTCCTCCTCGGGATCTTCCTCAGGTTTCTCCTCAGGCTCCTCTTCGGGATCTTCTTCATCATAACCTTCATTTGTTGATCACTAGCCCCTTGCATATCTTTCATTGCCGCTGCCATGCGGGCAATCTCCTCCTGAGTCTCGGTTCCGTCTTTAAACAGTCTGGAAACATTTTCTCTCGTGTAGCGCATGTAACCCACATCACGCTCCAAACAAGAAACGATAGATGCGAGAACTCGCTCTACAGGTTCGGTTATAAGTGGTAGGGTGTTAGGGTAAGCAGGGTGGTTCGGGTGAGGCAATGGGGGAACTAGTTCACGGTAGACCATACGTCTGATCATGTTGGGGTACCACTCCCAGCTAACGTCGTTGTCATACTAGCCTCCGGATAGGCGGTACCTCTTCGGTGTAGGAGCTTCGAGTTCCGGGACTACACGGGGTGGCGAGGCAGTAGGTAACTGCGGTTCCTTCCCGTGAGCATGCGTCATCGAATCGGATGATGATGAGGGTGGCGTCGACATTTCTACAGGTAAGCCGTGTATATGCGCGCGTATGAGTGAAGGAGATAAGGAAATAAGATTTCAAGACTACACAAACCTATGCAGTGCGTATCATTATAACTAATGGGTCGTCGCGGTTATAGTCTAG
Organism: Bidens hawaiensis; assembly: GCF_021521415.1. Taxonomy (NCBI): domain Eukaryota; kingdom Viridiplantae; phylum Streptophyta; class Magnoliopsida; order Asterales; family Asteraceae; genus Bidens; species Bidens hawaiensis. Next base: position 61,272 of record NW_027497389.1, on the reverse strand, counting down.
TATGCATGCAGTTTCTAGTTCGCTATAACCAATGGCTCTGATACCAATCTGTCACACCCTCAAAATCCACTAACGAAGTTTTACCGTCAGAGGGTGTGAACTGGCAGGATCGGAATCATTAGTTATAACCAAACCAAAGAAAAACGTTTAAATGAAAGTAAGTGCGGAAGCGTAAAACCTTAATTCAAAAGTTGCGTCACGCAGGACGACTTAAAACCAAATGTAAATGTTAAAATTAAGTTTGCAGAGTAAAGATGTTTTCAATTAATGCATGCTCCTAAACCGCGCGCCCGCCTCGGCTACCTGAGAATAACATACTAAAAGTGTCAACACAAGGTTGGTGAGTTCACAAGTAAAATAAGATAAATCGTTTAGCGTTTTGCGTAACCTCGTTACGACGTTTAAATGTTGCGTAACCCCGTTACGACGTTTGAGTGTGTAACCACGTTACAACATTTAAGTGTTGCGTAACCCCGTTACGACGTTTGAGTGTGTAACCACGTTACAGCGTTTAAGTGTTGCGTAACCCCGTTACGACGTTTGAGTGTGTAACCTCGTTACAGCGTTTAAGTGTTTTGCATTACCAGATAGTGTTATGTCAAATTATATATCGATAGGTAGCTAATCTATACAACAAGTATCGCTAAGTGGTTCGCGACCGAAGCTGACTGTTTATCAAGTGCCCGTCACCAGGTCCTCCAGACCATGGTAAGTGTTAGCCAAAATTTACACCCACTCAACCTCCAGTTGAGCTTAGCGTCGGGTGGGGTTTGTCAAACCCAGTAGTACTACCCAAAAGTGACTCGCTATTCCAAATATTAACCGGTCCGATGTGTGGGACTTCAAATGTTACGTATGCCGCTTAGCCTTTACAAGTGATATATAATTTATAACAAAATCTTTCATATGCGTTTATCTCAGAAAATATGTTTATCGGAGTATGTTATCTCCCCCAAGTGAAAAGCGTTTAAAACAGTTTAAAGGGGTAAGTGAACTCACTGTTTGCGAAGAATATCCGATCTAGATCACCAAGTGATGCGCGTCGTAGAAAACTCTCTAGCGTTCTAAAATAACAAAGAGATTTTCTAAGTATCGGAACGTTTAACGAGTCTCTAGACTCGGCACATAATACCTATGCACGTAACAGATTTCGTGTTTCGTTTGTGAATCGTGTGTGACTTAAACAAGTACAATTGTGATACGATACGTGGGTGAGCAATTACTTTCGTATCATGTATTAATAACATACTTATTAGCAATTATTCCCCATAAGGGCAATTTGGTCAATTCATGGCAATCAACTAGCAACTATTCCCCGCAAGGGTATTTTGGTCAAAATACAACAATTATATAAAAACTATCATATTTCATGCATTCCTATACAACTCAGCAGCTAGTTTCGTTATGACAGAATTTCTACTTGAAAGATTGCACTAGTTCACCGATTATAACGTCTCAATTAATTCACCAAAAATTACCACAGAAGCATACATATCTTAGGTTTCCAGAACATATTTTATCTTATTTTTATTCCATATAGATTGCTCATAATGATCAAAACACTACAGTAAACTCATATCAGTCAGATTCATGCGCAACAGAATGTTATTTGAAATTCCCGTTAAACGAAAAATCCAATAAATGCAAGACCACTTGGGTTTGGTTCCTAACTCAGTGAGTCAACTTCCAGAAGTGGAACCAACCCAATTGGTCTCGTAGTTCATGAGATATAATATTTACAACATAACCTAACAGCAGGTCTAACAGCTCAGCTTTGCATCACATTTTTGTAAAATCATAAAAGTATACTTCCACTTATCCAAAAATTACGAATTTATACTTTATAGAAACTAGACTCAACCTAGTTTACTGCAGTACCCACAATCTCAATCAATTTTCACGTTTACACTTCGTTACAGTCAGTTAAACATCGTATATATATTCTGTCCAGAATCTGTTCACATCAAAACTCAACATAATAACAATCTATGAACTATCATGCATCCATATAACCCTCTAGACACTATAACTACTATCCATGCATATCAATCACACCATACATACAAGATTAGGGTTTGTGTTCTAATTCAAATCAAGGACAACAATCAATCAAGCAACAACATCAATACTAGTTATCAATCATCATGAATTTAACAACCATCATGTTAACTCATACATACTCATGAAAATCGGCTGCCTAGGGTTTTTAATTAACCCATTAAACATCAAAATCAAACAACAAGAAGGTAAAGGATGATCAAATATACCTTCCTAGCACTTAGTTCTTCAATCAAAGGCTTGAATTGATGGTGTATATGTGTGTGAAAGTGGACGGCAGCCAAGAAGAGCAAGGGGAGGGCCGATTAGAGTTGTAGGTTTATAATAATAAGTTAGGGTTTAGTGTTAAGGTTATATTTATAGATAATCAAGTTACATTCTAGTCCCTAATCTTTCAAGTGTTACATCTCTAGCCTAAACTAATTAGTTCTTGTTTCTTGTTTAACATTCCACATAACAATCAAGTAACACACATATACCTAACACATAATAATCACATAATTAGTGTTTTGACGTTTGTCGTTTATTTATCAATCGCTTGCGTCAACTCGTTTGCGTTTCGGTGCAAATCCCGAAAGACTACACATGTAGTAAGTGTTAAGCGTCATTTAAACCCTAGTTTAAATGTAATGAAGTGTGCGTTATAGATTCAACGATCTTAAAGTTCGAATTTACGGAGTTGAGTTAACGAGGTTAACCTGAAATTGACGATTGTCACAGAACGTGAAAAAATTTGGACTTGGTATTTCATGTACATGCACTAAAAATGATACAAGTGGGCCAAATTGGGCCCAATGCTTGCGGCCTCCAAAAGAGAAACACCCCCCCCCCCCCTTATCTTTTTTTTATATGTTAATCAAGTGTAGATGTTTTAACTCAAGATTCTTGTGATTTCTGAACCCTTAACCTCTGCTGATACAAAAAATTAGCCAAACCCTAAGGTAAATGATCATTTTTGGTGGATTTTGAACTTGTTTATCCATGTTTTAATACATAAAAAGTATGATTTAATTAGTAAAAACCATGATTAACCACGCAAAAACCCTAAAAATTGTCAGGTAACATATTTTGATCATACACATGGTTAAGAACCTTGTTTGATAGGTTTTTTTGGCCATAAACACATATTATGGGGTTTAAATCGCGTTTTTACGGTTCAAAAGTTCGGTTTAAAACCCTAACCGAAACCCTAAATTTCAAAACTGATATTTTGATGATACATTCTTAGTTTTGTGATATAGGACCTTTATTTACTCTAGTATAGTAGGCCAAGAACCCAGAAAAGTGAGAAATGGGTTGAAATAATCGAAAACCGCAGAGGTATTGCCGAAACACTCGTTTAGGAGTTGTTTAGGATTAGATTGTGACATGCTTCTTTTTAGCTTGTGAAACTTTGTAGGGAGATCAGAGACCATATGAATGAGTCCCTGTCCAAAATTGTTAATTTTTTGACCATGCGAGAATATTTGGCGAATTTATTATCGTTTAGAGACGTTTATTTGCGAAAAATATTTATAATTCTTGAAAATTTATGAAATTTTGTGGAAAACTCAAGTATGACATAATATAAATACATATAAAATTTGGGGTCATTTGGAGAATCCTAGCTATGCATTCTGGATTCGCGTTTATTCGAGTTTTTAAAGTTGTTTTTCGCTCGAAAAGGTAACTTGGAAAGATTGTTAGTTCTGGGAATTTTACAGGTTGTTTTGGGAGGTATTTGGGTTACTCAGAAATTTTGTCATATTTTTCAGAAATCGTTTGGTATAAACGAACGATTTACGGTTAAATATAGCCTATAAAATGAGTTTTTATAAATTAATGAATTAGTAAATAATTCCAGAAATATTTTTATAAAAATCTAAATATGTTACTTGATAAGTGTATAAATTTTCATAATTTAATGATAGACGAATAATTAATTGTGCTAATTTGAAAATTAAACAAATTCATTTCTGATAAAAACCAACAGGTTTGTGATTAACGAATATGTTGGAATATCATAACATCAAGAGTGATCAAAAAGCATATTTACGGGCTAATTAAGTAAAACCGAACTCTTTGTTAGAAATCCGGACAATTCAGATGGATTGTGCGTGTTTTTCTCCAAATCAGATTGAATAAACGAAAATGAGCCCCGTAGCGAATCTATACATCTAATCTATATTTTCTCTTTATAAATTTAATCATTTTATCAACCAACACAATTTACTCAAGTTTATATGGTCATACATGTTTTCTAAACGCGTAAACGATCAATTTGGCCTAAAAGGTGAAACGAGGAAACTGAGCCAAGTTCGGTTTTAAACATAAGACATTGAACAACGTCACAATCTAAGCCTATTGGCATGTTTTAGGCGTGACAGCTACACCCAGACTAGCTATACAACCCAGTTTAGTATAGAGATTATAATAATATTAAAATATTAATATTATTATAATAATGATTATAAGGACTAAGTGATAGCACGTGAAACGAGCCACGAGCTGATACCGTACTGAGTACTTACTAAACTGTGAGTTTCATGACCCCTCTTTTAAACTATTTTACGAACTTTTGGGGTGAAAAGCATGTTTATATATATTTACCTGTTTGGGGACGTACCTTCTATGAAATACCTAAGTGCCGATACATGAACGATCCCAATAGTAATTTGATTATGAGCCATAGAATGTGGATAGTACTATTGATTATATGCATGACTCTATAGATGACGTATTCAATTGAGTATTGCTTGTACGCCAAGGTTCTGCTTCAATTATACAAATTAAATTGAGTATGGCTAGAATGCTAAGTTCTGCTGCAATTTAATAAAATAAGTTGAGTATGGCCTATGTGCCAAGTTTTGATGCAACTAAACAAACTGAAGTTAAGTATGGCCTATGAGCCAAGTTCTGCTGCAACTAAACAAACTAACTTGATTATGGCATGAATGCCAAGAAAATACTGAGATTATACATATTGTAGGTGGAAGGGGGCCATAGTGATTGATTGCCCATGGGAAATACTATATATACATACATATATGTGTGTATATATATATATACACACACATACTATGTAGTGCTTGATTTAGTCACTTGGAACCTGTTGTGGGCGGAAGGGGGGCCACAGTGTTGATTTTACGTGGAAAATGGAGGCACGTAGCACGAACGAACAGTCACGATCTCATCGTAGTTTTTCATACATACATACATACATACATACAGATGTACGTACATACATACAAACGTAAATACACTTTTACATACGCGCGTACATACAAACTATGATTGTGTGGTACGCAGAACCGAAACTTATGAAACTCACCAACTATTCGTAGTTGACCTGTTTTCAACATGCTTTTCAGGTGTACATATACTTGAAGTAGATTGCTTATGTGCTACGTGTTTGGATTGTGATCGAGGCCGTGTAAATTGATGCAAGTATGCGAGTATGAGTAAAGTAGTTAACGGACTAGTTTTGATTGTATCACCTAGTTTGTAAACGATGTTAAAATAATGTATATATTATAAATTAGTTAGTAATGTTTCTTTATAAACAACATGTTTGATACCAGTGGTGTCTGTTGCATAACCGTTTTACGTTTCCGCAAATTGCTTAACGGGGTGTGGCATGTTATATTTATCATATTTTATGTTATATTTATCATGTCCGAGTACAAGTCGAGTACTCCCCGAATACTCCGAGTACTCCCTACAAGGGGGTTGGCAGCCTAGGGACCGCCAGCGAGTTTTACAACACTGATTTAGATAAAGTGAACTTTTGGGTTGAATGATTAACAAATAATGAAATCTCGGAAAATCACAAACAAAATATGCGAAAATGTTTAAAAATTGAATATATCATGATGGTGGAATCCTTGGGGCCATTATATGGAAATTTAGATGAATAGAGTTATGAGAGATGATGAATTTATGAATGATATACAATTGTTCATACGGCTCCATTCTATTAGTTGGCTATAATCATAAACATGTTTATAGCCCCTTGCTTTTGTAAAATTCATTAGATTTCAAACGAAAAGCGTGACCCATTTTAAAGTTTTGATAGTTTTCTAATCCACATTTATTGATTTCAAGTCCATTGTGGCATTCGTCATTTTCCGTATTTATTAACCCATCTCATTTTTGGCATTTATGGATATCTAACAAAACTCAAACACGCTTATATTATCAAATTATGGATTCATGAGTTTCTTTTACCTACGTAAATCCTATATGAAAATTCTATCAAAGTGTTTAACATTCGTAAGAGCTTTGACTTATTTTAACCATACTTTCAATTTCAGGGACCATTTTAGCCAAGTTTCAAAACCAACCCACCATCGTATGATGTAAAACAATTTTTTTGGCATGAGAAAGTAACATCAACTTTGTTACAATCAATCCTATAACTCGTCAATCATTATATCAAAACACTAGACTACTAATTTCCAACCATTATTGCTGGTTAATTCGAGTTATAATCGTTTATTGTTAAACTCTAAAACCAACACTTTAAACACTAATCAATTGACTCATTTTAACACGAAATCCTTTAAATTGAAGCTCCATAAGCACTCACTGTTCATTTGTGAACCCCGTGGTGGAACCAATTTCATCTTAAACAATCTTGTCTACCAATATTGATCTCGGCTCAAAAATAGGAATTTGAACTCACGAATACCCTTCAATTCAATCTCATTATGGGTAATTTTTATATGTTTTAGATTCATGTTATTATCGTGATGAAAAACCCTCGATCAATTTACATTAACTAAGACAAACTCCATATCAATTTGGATTTGATATTCTAGGGTTTATATAAAAAATCGGGGTTTCCTGGAACTGGTATATTTAAATTCATAAAATCAACTTATTAATAAACTAATTACTAACTCAGTTGGTCTCATTCACTCTCATCCCATTAGGATGACCATCAGTCTGGCAGATCCGGGTTCTAGCCCTGCTCAATCCAAGTTTGGGTTTTCTTTTACAAAACAGTTTTCTTTTTTTTTAAAAAAATTTTGTTGTTCTTAGTGTTGTATAATTTAATTTTGTGTATTAATGCGGGTAAAGTTAAGAGATAAAGGGAGACAAAAATTAGAAGTAGGAGAAGGATTTGTGACCACACAAAAAACCCTTTAAAATAAATTAAAAAAAATGATAAAAAAAATCATAACTCAATATATAAATAAAAAACATAAAAACATAAAAAAAACTAAAATGTTTCCCCATCATTCCAATGCAAATTAAAAAAAAACTGATGAAAAGACACAATACCGAGATCAAAGACATAATGACAAAAATGAACAAAAAACACAATTATAACTAAAAAAAAGACACAATAAATCGCAAAATATAACACAATGCTGAACAAAATATAACACAATGTTGAGTCATATAAAACAATATCAAGAAAAAAGACGCAATCAATGATGAAAATAAACACAAAACACAATGACAAAACAAAAGGACACAATGATGTCTTCACTCAACATTGTGTTTTTTTTTAAGAACAAGAAAGACGGTAGAAACATTTTTGTGTTTTTACTTTTTTTCATTTTTTTATTAAATTTTGAGTTGTGTTTTTTTTATTAATTTTTCATTATTTTTTTAGAAGGTTTTTTTTTGTGACTACGAATCCTTCTCATCCTTTTTATTTTTGTCCCCCCTTTATAGAATGACATGACACTATTAATGCTAAGAAATGTATAGACGATTCATAAAACCCGATAATTATTTCTGGTCTTAAAAAAATCATTTATAGACGGACCAATTAAAATATTTTTATGCGCTTACACAATACTCGTATCATTAAATATATTGTTTTATAAATTTACTCGTTGTCTCTTTTCAACCAAATGGGATATTTTAGATTAAAAAAATAATAAATTGCCTATCACCGATAAATAATAATTTGCAACGTAGTTATTTTTTTTTTTTGTTAAAGTTGAACCAATGTAGTTTATTGTTTTACTAGGTTAGAGCCCGTGTTATATGTAATACGTAAATTCAGTTATTTTATATAATAGTTTATATTTATAAGTTCTTGATATATTTAATTATTTATACACTATTAATTTAAGTTACAAAACAAACCTTCATGTTTGATTTATTTTAGAAATAAAAACATTCATACCATGGAATGTTTATCAATTCCATTTCCAATTCCCATAAAATACATGAACCAAACCTGCCCTAACACTATATAATTTCAAATTTATATAAATAGTTTCCAAACATTATTTAACAAGAAAACATTAAAGGAAAATAAAAAAAAAGTTATCAAAATATTAAACATGTAAACTTGTGGTTGGGAGCTTAAACTCATAATAACCATTTAACTACTAAATAATTTCCATTTATTAAACGTTTAAGTTTAGGGGTTACAATTTTAAACTCATAATAACCATTTTATTTAAACTTTTAATATTAGGGTTTAAAAGATTAACGTTACACTAAGTTGTAGTAATAATGAACCAAAAGTTGTTTTTCTATCAAAAGATTATTAACAAACTTATAAAAGCTATAATGAAAACAAACAACTGTAAAAAATATCATTTTTAATTTTATTTTATTAATCTATTAAAACAATACAATGTGTACATATGACATTCACCTGAAAAAAAAATAAACTCTCAAATTCAAAAACGCAAAAAAAAACAAAGCATTGTCTTTATTTTTCACTAAATGGTGATTAACCATTAATATACATACATACATACATACATACATACATATATATATATATATATATATTAGAATCATTTATAAGTTACATTTAAGTGTTTCCAAATATAAGAAGATAATTAAATAATGATATAAAGTCTCAAGTTAAGAATTGATTTGATTCTAATAATATTTTGTGAATTTAGAATTTAATTTAAATATTAATGAGATGGATAAAATATATAAGGCAATTGATTACGTGACATCCTATGTGGACAACCTAGATGAATGCTATGTGGACACATGGTTTTGCTTTAATATATTAGTAAGATTTATCATCCATCAAAAGAAACTAGGATGTTAGATTGTAGCAATGAATGTTCTTCAAAAACTATGTTTTTTTGAGCTACACCATAAAAAATATTTTGATAAGTTTCAGAGGGCTTCTCGACTTTGTCATAATGACAACATAAAAATAACATGTTAACCCATTCAATTTTGTGAATATTTTGTTTCATTTGAGCATAGTTTTACATGACATGCTTCCCATACAACGTTCTAATCACCATTGAAAGAAAAATTAATGTTGACATAATATTTCAAATTTGATAAAAGTTATAAGCATTGATAGGCATGGGGTTGACATGTCGAAAGTGTTCACAATCTTTTCTTAAATTTTAATAGTTGAGGGAAAAATAGGCAATTTGCCAAATCCCGAACCTTTTGATTATTTCAAAAAATGCCCTTAAAAATAAGCTTGAAACCCGAATCATGTTTAAAATTCTAACTTTCATACTTTTGACATTTAAAGTCAACACTTTGAACCCATAACAAATTTGACGATAAATTTATTTTGCATTTTCAAACTTTTAAAAATACTCAAAAATTTTCATTTTTGCCCCGTAACAAATTTTGATCTAAATCTTATACCAAAATATCTATTTACCAACTTTAGACCTATAAAATCAAATTTAACTTCCACAAAAAACCCGAAACAATTTTCATTTGAGAAACATGATTTGTTGTTGATTTTTGGAATTCACCAAGTATTTTGAAATATGTAGTAAAATAATATGTAAATATTTTAATTTATAAAAATATATAGATATTATAGGAATACAGTGTAAAAGGAAAGTGAATAATTATTGATTTATTACATATATTAGGGTATATTAGTTTTGGAGGGAAAAAATTGTGAGAATTAACCAAAACATGACAAGTGTCCACATTATTTTACTTTATTAGAATAGATAGATTTTATTTCACTTGGAAAATGTTAATATATGAAAAATTATATACCATGATTTAATTATTCACTTTTTTATGTATATCTATATATATTTCAAAATCATTTCATATCAAACTCATACTCAAATCCTTAAATTCGTATTAAAATCCAAGTCTCAAATTGTCGCGGTTTCCATTTCTTTTAGTTGATTAATTCTAGCATATATTTGTTTAGGATAATTCATCATCACTCTCTGCCTTGTTTTTCTAACTCATTCAAAATATCACCCTCATTTTCAAGGTGAGTTTTTCATAACACTTTTTCATCGTTTAACATTTTGGGGTATAGCACGTTACAACTTGTTACATCGTTAGTTATGCACCTGTTTACAAACCGAATAGCACTATATCAATAGTGTTGAATATTATTCTCTCATATTGTTTATGATACACATGTGAACTATGTGCAACGTGTTTGCTGGTTTTTTATGGTGGAAGAGACACATGCGCAAACGCATACACATAACGGGAGGGTCCGATGGGACGTACCTTCACTGCCTAACACTTCAACTTCGGTTGTAATGCATGATGGTTCTCATTTCCCCTATTACTTCGGCTTCATCTAAAAGAATGGTATGACGACATTATATGCTTTCATTTACTTTATGTTAGAATATACATTGCATAATGATTCTTGAATCACACATTTTCATATGCATATATATCTCAAACTTATGAATTCTCACCAACATACGTGTTGACAAATTATATTATTTTAAATGTGTTGTAGGTTGAAGTTAGATTTAGGAATTGAAGACTAGATATTTATATCATTAGGTTATTAGAAACATATCATAACGAAATTCAAAGTTCTTGTAATGTAATTTGATTCATGCCAAATTGTGTACTTGAGATTTAATGTCACACTAATAGTGTCATGAGCTTGTGAGCAATCTTTATGTACCCCCCCCCCCCCCTAACATATTACGCCTAAGGTCGGGTTGCTACAATTTTAATAAGCAACAAATGCTCGTGGTAACCGGTCATAGGCCGCTAGATTTAGAAAGGAAACAAACTTTCATATGAAATATGGATGAGGGTAGATTCATAGCAATAATAAATAGACTTGTGATAAATATAAGAATTCAATAAAATACCATAAATAATAAATAGTTGTTTTAATACTTTAAATCGAAAAGAAAAGAAAATAAACAAAATAGAATATTGCAAGCGATGAGAGTTTTCGAGTAACTTGAATCCTTAATTGCGGTTGACTTGGAATGTTTGGCCTTGGAGGGTTTGATAGTCACGAATTTGGTTGACTGGGTTTGGTTAGGTTTGAATGGCTTGAATAGGTTGGGCTTTAATGGGCTGCATAAATGGGGTTTGGTTGAAATAGGCTTGATGAACGTGGGCTTACGGTTCTTGGGTTTGATAGGTTTGGATATGATAGGTTTGTCCTTGTTGGCCTTGAGTTGGGTAGACTTGAGCTTGATTCACATATACAAATCTAGAGCATGCATTGCGAAGATGACTTGGATCACTACAATTATAGCAAGCTCGGCACGTCGGGTAAGATCGATTAAAGGGTTTAGTATATGACATGGCATGTGGTTGAGCAAAATGTGATCCAACAGGTTAAGTCATAGGTGGGTTGTGTTGGGGTTTGTAAGATTTCACGACATGTGCTCATGATATGGCCATAAGGACTGCAATTGGAGCATTGACAACATGGTGAAGAAGTTGGGTGGTGAAACTTGCATGTTCTACATAGAGGGTGTTGGCCGGTGTATGACTTTTTGTTGGGTTTGAAGGTCATGAGCTTGAGTGGGAGCAGCGTTGGTTAAGGCATAGTTCTTGCGTTTATTGGTGTGGGTATGATTGTTGTTAGGTTTGCTATCGGGGTTAGGAGATCGACCTCCTTTGTAGGTTCAATCGTAGCTTTTTTAACGGGCTTCTTGGAACTCTTCCGCGTTAAGGTCTCGGCCTTAACGTGGTTTTCGGTGATGGTACCGGCAAGAGTTATAGCATCATGGAGGATCTTCGGGTCATGACTCAAGACGGAGTCTTGAATTTGCATAGGCAAGCCAGTGATATACTTTTCGATGGCACGATCGAGAGGGAGTGACCATATGAGGGACTAGAAGGCTCAATTCATGAAATCGGTTATTGTAGGTGTTATTATCTCCACCTTCTTGTCTGAATCCCCGGATATCTTCTTCCGATTTCTTGAGTTCATACTTGGCACATAACTTCTTGAGCATGAGTTTCTTAAGGTCGTTCCATGGCAAGACCATGGCATTTCCGCCCCTAGAGAGTGTTTCTTGCTATCCCACCATAGGAGGGCGCCCAAGCAGAAGACACTTGAGGCGTAGGTGTTTTTCCTATCCTCCATGCGTTCGCAATGAAGGAAGACACTCTCCATACATTCAAACCATTGGAGGAGAGTGGTAGCACCCTCGGCTCCAACAAATTTAGGCGGTTTGCGGCGGTGAATTGCTTGTAGGAACAAGCAATGGGGTTGGTATGTAACGTCCGCACTTTGAGACTTATTGAATAAGATAATAATATAAGTTTGATTTAATCATGTGTCGTGTAATGTTATTTAATTTAATTAAATAATAATGATGTGAAAGCATGAGATTAGGGATGTCATGGGCTTAAGAGGGATTACGGGCCTAGAGCCTTGGGTTTAGTATATTTAAACCTATAAAACCATAATTATTATTTCATCCATATCATTTCCTCATCATCATTAGACATTCACACACACGTACTCCCTCTGTTCATACACACAAACATTCCATTCCACCCTAGATTTAGGAAAGTTGCAAGGTTGATTCTAATCCATTCATCATTCAAGAACTCCTCTAGGATTTACAAGTTATTCAAGATCTAACCTAAACCAAGCTTATAAGGTATGTTTTGTGATTAAGATCTATCAGTTTCATTTCATCTACATCTTATTTCTAATTGGTTAGATCTAAAAATAAAGTAAATGAATCTTGAAAGTTTGGAAATGAACCGAGCCAAACCCAACATAAATGAACTCTAATCAAAACCTAACAACAAAGTTGATTTTTGGTTTAAATGATTTGATGTAACATATATAAATATGTAAAGGAGTTCAGGTTTTATGGAGGGGATCCGAATGGTCATGGGTTTGAACCCCATTCGGACTGTGTAAGGGTTGGATTAGATCCAAACTTGGGTCGGGTTAGTCATGGCTTGGATCCAATATGAGTCGAGTGAAAGAGAGTTTGGCTCAGGTTGGGCAAAAAGGAATGAGTCCCGTTACGGATCAAATGAACTGCTCGAATGAACAACTTCAATGAAAGACTCGAATGAATGGCTCGAATGAATGGCTTGAATGAACGGCTCGAATGAACGCTTAAAATGAACGGCTCAAATGAACGACTCAAACAGGACGGCTTGAATGGTGGTCGACCCGAATCCAGATTTGGCTCTATAGGGCTGATTGAAGTATAAACCTAGACTCGAGTCGAGTAGAGTAAAGCCAAGTAGTCGACTCGAATAAACTGGATCAACTAGATTTGGGCAAGGGGCTCGAGTCCCAATTGATTCGAGTGGATGAAGGAGGGTCGGCTGGAAAGATGTGACTTGACCCAATGGTTCGACTCAAGTTGAATAAGGGTATTAGAGCCGATTGGTCGGCTCGATTGATTCACAAAGAGGGTTGACTCGATTTAATTAGTGAGGTCGACTCAAAATGTTACTCGACTAGAAATCAAAACCCGAACCCGAGTTAAGTGGAACTATGAACTTAACCCGAACTCGCTTAAGAAAACATTAACTCGTAAACTCGTTAAGGAACGTTAAACTAGTGAAGTTGGTTCGTTAAAATAATAAAGTTAATCTTCACTAAAAGTTATAGGCTCGGTTTCCTTAGCCAGTTTCTTAACTTATAAAGTTCGATTCAACAATAAGACCGGTTTAGTTAACTTAAAAGTTAACTCCGTTAACTTAGGGATATTATAAAATACTTAGAATAAAGAATTAATGCGTGTGAATATCAAACAGTTAGCAGAGCTCAGTTGAGGAAGGGTATTACGATAAACTCGGAGAGGAATCGTCTATTGGTGAGTTCTTGCCTCTTTACTCTGTGACGTTTTTTGAGAGCTGCGTGCATACTCCTATGTGATAGTTAATACACTTGCATTAAGTGGTAAGTGTATAATACGTGTATGATTTTGAATTGAATGTTAACATTAATGAATGTTTATGTATGTTACCATGTATGAATGTGCGTATATATATATATATATGCAACTAGAAGGTATGTAAAACATGTGTGCGCATGATAACGAACGTATGGTAATGAAGGTATAGACGATTACCGAGTCAAGTATGGTTGTATGGTTATTCGAGATAAAGGGACCAGACCCTAATAATATCTAAGACAGCAGGGATCAGACCCTAATAATATCTGAGACAGTAAGGACCAAAACCTAATAATATCTAAAACAGTAGGGACCAGAACCTAATAACATCTGAGACAGTAGGGACCAGACCCTAATAATATCTGAGATGGTAAAGATAGAATAGTTACGGTATACCACAGGGAATTATGAAAGAAAGTACGTAAGTACGTATGCATGTATGTAAAGTATGTATGAAAGAAGCAATAGTAAGTAAAGTATGAATACGTATCTTCGGACACGAATAAGTAATGATATGAATGTAATGTATGTTAAATGATTAACTAGAACTCACTTAGCGTAGCTGGCTTTTAGTAGGCACGCAGGTGAATAGAATGAGGCAGGTTATTTGAGGGAGACACGTGGCAAATAAATGAAGACTGGCATCGAAAAGAAGAAGATTCACGTGTTATTTATGTTAAACGTTAAGAGTTATGTTTTTTGGTTTAAAACGAGTACTTGATGAATGGTTTGAATGTATGACTTTTATATTCCGCAATTTATTTTAATTAACTCTGATTTTTGAATTATGTGAATGAGTAAATCCAACATGTGCAATTCTAGGGCACTCGGGCTCGGGGCCTTACAGGTTGGTATCAGAGCATAAGTTCAAGGGAATAAGCATCCTACATGCTTAGACTCGAATAGAGAACGGGACCAAGTGAAGGAAGGAATAAAGATGTCGGTCAGAGAATGCCATGTGTCACTCAAGCAAGCTTAAATACATGATTTACTTGTGTTTAAAGTAGGGATAATTAAGGAAGTTAGTTAAATTGTTAGAACTAGAATTTCTTATTTATATATAAAAAACTTGATTAACTAACTGCTATAAGTAGAAACGAGCACAAGTAGACTCATGAAAGGAAGTGTATAGGACACGAAGAGTAATGTGAGCAGCTAGTCACAACTGGCCAATGTTATTATCTACAACCTTACTATCCTTGTACTAAATAGTTCCTCACTTGACAATGCATGTGTTTTTCCTTCAGAATTCAGATAGCTGGTGCTAAGACGACTGTTGGACAAGGAGGGCGTACAGGACGCCCTGGAAGGCCACGTGTTAATCGAGTACCCTCAGCAGAACCGATTACTAAAACTAGTGATGAAAGAAGCATGACTGTGAGAGAGGAAGGGTACCTGCTCGACCCTGCTATTCAAGCTACTATTACTTAGGCAGTTTCTACCGCAGTGAAGAATCTCCAGCAAGACAAGTCTACTGAAAGTCATACGAAGACCTTGAGAAGACAGGGGAAAGCAGTAAGAAAGATGATGAGACCGAGAAAGAAGTGTCAAGTGAGGTTTGTTCTGTGAAAGTTGATGATGGAAAGAGAGGCCGAGGTGCGTGCAGCTACAGGACCTTCAAAGGTTGTGACCCACCTAAGCTGACTGGTGTGGGTGACGCAATCGCTACTCTCCAATGGATAACCGCAATGGATAAGGTTATCCGAATTAGCGAGTGTCATCTCGACCAAGCTGTAGGCTTTGCTACTCAGTCATTTGATGATTAAGCTATGTTATGGTGGGAAACTTTTGAGCAAAAAAAGACTTCAGATGATTTAAGGCTTTGAAGTGGGATGATTTGAAAGAGATGGTCATGAAGAAATTATGTGCTGATGCTGAAGTTGAGAGGGCGGAGATGAGATTCCTAAACTTGAATGCCGGGAATATGACATACCATGAGTACACTACTGTGTTTCACCGTATTTCAAGACTTGTGCCTGAAATGGTGAACACGGAAGCAAAGAGGATCAAGTGCTATGTTAGAAGGCTCCCATAAAATGCTCGCACACTGGTCAGGGCAACTAGACCTGCTACTTTTTATTCCACAGTTGAACTTGCGGAATGGTTTACGATGACCTAGTGGTGGATGAAGTTGTGGTGGATGAGAAGAAGGAGAAGAAGTGGGTTTCTCATACTAAAAGATCCGGTACTCAGCTATGGAACCCTAAAGACAAGAAGCGTAAGGTGTGGGAGAAGAAGCTGTGTTAGGCGTGTGGGAAAATGCACGGTGGCGAGTGCAAATGGGGAAAGGGCACTGATGTCTGTCATAAGTGTGGAAAAGTTGATGGTGGTGAGTGTAGGATGGGATTAAATTCGTGCTACAGGTGTGGGAAGGTGGGGCATTATACTCTGGATTGTACTGCTAAACCCGCGTGTTACAAGTGTAGGAAGGCGGGTCATTTTGCAAGAGAGTGTACTGAAAGTGAAGCCGGAGGAAGCGGGAAGCAAGTTGCTGAGAAATCCAGGCCAAAGAAGAGAGCTTACATGTTGACCCAAGAGCAGGCCAAGCAAATCCCCGATGTTGTGATAGGTACATTTCTAGTAAACGGTATTTCTGCTTCTGTTTTATTCGATTCAGGTGCTAATAGAAGTTTCATAGATGTAACGTTCTGTAAGTTGGCTAAAATGAAATGTTGTCGCGTGCCTGAAACTTTTATGGTAGAAATAGCTAGTGAAACTTCTGTTAGGATAATGAGAACGGTTAAGGATGGTAAGATAGAGTTAGAGGGACGTGAGTTCCCTGTTACCCTTTATGTAATGACCTTAAGAGATGTGGTTTTGGGAATGGATTGGTTGTCTAAGTTTGAGGCTTAGATAGTGTGTAAGAGTAGGTTGATAAGGTTAAACTCCTTGGATGGTGGTATAGTGACGGTTTATGGTGATAAGGAAATTTCGAGGCTTAACGTCATTTCGATGATAAAAGCCAAGAAAATGTTAAGGAGAGGGGGCGGTGCCTACCTGGTGTATGTTGTCGATGCTTTGGCGGAGGCAAAGGAAGTGAAAGATGTTCCTGTAGTGTGCGACTATCCTGAAGTGTTCCCTGAGGACCTTTCGGGAACGAGAGGTAGAATTTCAGATTGAGTTAGTACCAGGAGCACAGCCCGTCGCGAAAGCACCTTACCGCCTGGCGCCGTTTGAGATGAAAGAACTGATGTCCCAACTACAAGAACTCCTTGATAAAGGTTTCATACGACCGAGTGTTTCCCCATAGGGTGCGCCGACATTGTTTGTTAAGAAGAAAGACGGAAGTACGAGAATGTGCATTGACTATCGCGAGCTGAATAAGCTTACGGTGAAGAATAGTTATTCGTTGCCATGGATTGATGACGTTTTTGACCAATTGCAAGGTGCTAGCTAGATCTCGCGAAAAGACCTTAGATTGGGTTATCATCAGTTAAAGGTAAAAGAGGTCCTAAGACAGCGTTTCAAACGCGGTATGCACACTTCGAGTTCGTCGTGATGTCATTTAGTCTAACGAGTCTGACCACGCTAAGCATCTAAGAGAAGTATTAGATGTCTTGAAAGATGAGAAGCTGTATGCCAAGTTTTCAAAGTGCGTGTTTTGGCTACGAGAAGTGCAGTATCTAGGTCACTTAATCAATCCTGAGGAAATTACTGTTGACCCAGCGAAGACTAAGGTGATAAAGAATTGGAAGACTCCGCAAAACCCAACTGAGATACGCAGTTTCCTAGGGTTGGCTGGCTATTATAGGAGGTTCATCCAAGGCTTCTCCAAGATAGCCGAACCGTTGACCGGCATGACCCGGAAGACTGTAGTGTTCAATTGGGGTAAATATCAGGAAGAAGCGTTTGAAGAATTAAAGAAGATGCTCACACAGGCTCCAATCCTTCTTTTGCCCGATGGTAACGAGGATTTAGTAGTTTGTGCTAATCCTTCGCATCAAGGGTTAGGTTATGTGTTAATGCAACGAGGAAAGGTCATAGCATATGCGTCCAGCCAGTTGAAGACTCACGAAAGTATGTACCGGACGCATGATCTCGAGTAAACTGTTGTAGTACATGCTCTCAAAATCTGGAGACATTTCTTGTATGGTACTAAGTGTACTATTTATACAGATCATAAGAGTTTAAAGAACTTCTTTGAGCAGAAAGAGCTGAATATGAGACAGAAAAGATGGCTAGAGTTGATTAAAGACTATGACTGTGACATCAAATATTATCCGGGAAAGGCTAATGTGGTCATTGACACTTTAAGCCGGAAGAATGAAGAAGTCATCGCGACGGTGAAGTCTTATAAGTTGATTATCAACTCCGACTTCTTTGAAGAGATAAGTACGGTACAGTCGCGGGTGCTTAAGGATGAAAGGTTAATGAAGAAAGAAAGGATTTATAGGCAACAGACTGACTTGATAGATAATACACATGGTATGAAGATCATATTCAATTGAATGTGAATTTCGCGACATAGGAATCTTATGGGTCGCATTTTAGGCGAGGCCCGTAAGTCTTGATATTCGATTCATCCAAGATCCACCAAGATGTATCAAGATCTGAAGAAAGATTATTGGTGGTCGGGTATGAAAAACAAGGAGGTAGATTATGTCAGTAAGTGCTTAACTTGTTTACAAGTTAAAGCAGAGCACCAAAAACCGTATGGCAAGATTCAGTCTTTGGAGATACCCGAATGGAAATAGGAACACATCACCATGGATTTCATAACTAAGCTACCTCGTACAGCTAGGAATCATGATACCATCTGTGGGATTATGGACTGTGTAACGAAGAATGCTCACTTTCTGCCTATAGGAGAGGCCATCTCGTCTGAAACGTTAGCAAATATGTTCATTAAGGAGGTTGTAGCAAAGCATGGGGTGTCTTTGTCGATCGTGTCTGACCGAGATACCCGCTTTACTTCTAGATTTTGGAAGAGATTCCATGAAGCAATGGGAACGAGACTGAACATCAGCACGGCGTATCATCCTCAAATAGATGGGCAGTCCAAGCGAACTATCCAAACCCTTGAGGATATGCTACGTGCATGTGTGTTAGATTTTGGAGAAAGTTGGGATGATCATCTTCACTTAGCAAAATTCTCTTACAACAACATCTACCATTCAAGTATATGTATGCCTCCGTTTGAGATGTTGTATGGTAGATGTTGTAGAACTTCTGTATGCTGGGGAGAGATTGGTCAGAAGGAGATTGGTATTTTGGAAGTGGTGCAAGAAACCTCCTCGAGGTTTGATCAGATCAAGACAAGAATGAAAGCTGCTCAAGGCCGTCAGAAATCTTATGCAAATAACCGGCAATGACCGATCGAGTTTAACGTTGGCCACAACGTGATGCTTAAGGTCTCGCCTTGGAAAGGGATTATTCGTTTTAGAAATAGGGGAAAGTTGAGTCCAAGATATATTGGACCGTTAAGAATCGTAGCCCATGTAGGAGAAGTAGTGTATAAGCTTGATCTACCTGCAGAACTGGAAAGGATTCACTCCACCTTTCATGTTTCTCAGTTAAGGAAATGTCTCGCTGATGACACGTCTCACGTTCCGCTAATGGACATAGAGGTAGACTGAACAGTTGAATTACATTGAGCAGCCAACTGAGATAGTTGACCGTAAAGACAAGCAACTTCGTCACAAGGTCATTCTGTTAATAAAGGTGATTTGGAAACACCGTAAAGGATCGGATGCAACATGGGAGGTTGAGGAAGAGATGCGTAGGTTCTATCCCCAATTGTTTGTGTAATAGATAGGTTTCGGGGACGAAACCTTTTTAAGGGGGGGAAGACTTGTAACGTCCGCACTTTGAGACTTATTGAATAAGATATAATATAAGTTTGATTTAATCATGTGTCATGTAATGTTATTTAATTTAATTAAATAATAACGATGTGAAAGGATAAGATTAGGGATATCATGGGCTTAATAGGGATTATGGACCTAGAGCCTTGGGCTTAGTATATTTAAACCTCTAAAACCCTAATTATTACCTCATCCTTATCATTTCCTCATCATCATCAGACATTCACACACACTACTCCCACTGTTCATACACACAAACATTCCATTCCATTCCACCTTAGATTTAGGAAATTTGCAACGTTGATTCTTATTCATTCACCATTCAAGAACTCTTTTAGGATTTACAAGTTATTCAAGATCTAACCTAAACCAAGCTTATAAGGTATGTTTTATGATTAAGATCTATCAGTTTCATTTCATCTTCATCTTATTTCTAGTTGGCTAGATCTAAAAATAAAGTAAATGAATCTTGAAAGTTTGGAAACAAACCGAGCCAAACCCGACTTAAATGAACTCTAATCAAACCGAATAAGAAAGTTGGTTTTGGCTTAAATGATTTGACGTAACATATATAAATATGTAAAGGAGTTCGGGTTATATGGATGGGGTCCGAATGGTCATGGTTTGAACCCCAATCAGACCGAGTAAGGGTTGGATTAGATCCAAACTTGGTTCGGGTTAGTCATGGCTTGGATCCAATATGAGTCGAGTGAAAGAGAGTTCGGCTCAGGTTGGCAAAAAGGGATCGAGTTCCATTACGGATTGAATGAACGGATCGAATGAATGACTTGAATGAACGGCTCGAATGAACGGCTCAATTGAATGGCTAGAATAAACGGCTCGAATGAATGGCTCGAATGAACGGTTCGAATGAACGACTTGAATGAACAGATCGAATGAACGCTTCAAATGAACGGCTCGAATAAACAGCTCGAATGGTGGTCAACTCGAATCCAGATTTGGCTCTATAGGGCCGACTCAAGTATAAAACTCGACTCGATTCGAGTAGAGTAAAGCCAAGAACTCGACTCAAATAAACTAGATCAGCTCGAGTTGGGCAAGGGACTCGAGTCCCATTCGATTCGAGTGGATGTAGTTGGGTTGGCTGGAAAGATGTGACTCAACCCAATGGCTCGACTCAAGTGGAATAAGGGCATTAGAACCTACTGGTCGGCTCGATTGATTCACAAAGAGGGTCGACTCGATTTAATTAGTGAGGTCGAATCAAAATGTAACTTGAATAGAAATCAAAACCCGAACCCGAATTAAGTGGAACTATGAACTTAACCCGAACTCTCTTAAGAAAACATTAACTCGTTAAATCGTTAAGGAGCGTTAAACTAGTGAAGTCGGTTCGTTAAAATAATAAAGTTAATCTTCACTAAAAGTTATAGGCTCGGTTTCCTTAGCCAGTTTCTTAACTTATAAAGTTCGGTTTAACAATAAGACCGATTTAGTTAACTTAAAAGTTAACTCCGTTAACTTAGGGATATTATAAAATACTTAGAATAAAGAATTAATGCGTGTGAATATCAAACAGTTAGCAGAGCTCAGTTGAGGAAGGGTATTACGATAAACTCGGAGAGGAATCGTCTATTGGTGAGTTCTTGCCTCTTTACTCTGTGACGTTTTTTGAGAGCTGTGTGCATATTCCTATGTGATAGTTAATACACTTGTCTTAAGTGGTAAGTGTATGATACGTGCATGATTATGAATTGAATGTTATTATTAAAGAATG
The DNA here is from genome assembly GCF_021521415.1 of Bidens hawaiensis. Taxonomy (NCBI): domain Eukaryota; kingdom Viridiplantae; phylum Streptophyta; class Magnoliopsida; order Asterales; family Asteraceae; genus Bidens; species Bidens hawaiensis. The sequence goes on along the minus strand of NW_027497389.1, from coordinate 39,610 downwards.
TTTACGAATGTTACCATGTATGAATGTGTGTGTGTGTGTGTGTATGCAACTAGAATGTGTGTAAAGTATGCACGTATGATAACAAACGCATGGTAATGAATGTATGGACAATTGATGAGACAGGTATAGTTGTATGGTTGTATGGTTATTCGAGACAGGGGGACAAGACCCTAATAATATCTGAGAGAGCAAGGACCAGACCCTGATAATATCTGAGACAGTAGGGACCAGACTCTAATAATATCTGAGACAGTAGGGACCAGATCTTAATAATATTGAGACAATAGGGACCAGACCCTAATAATATATGAGATGGTAAAGATAGAATAGTTACAGTATACCATAGAGAATTATGAAAGAAAGTACGTAAGTAAGTATGCATGTATGTGAAGTTTGTAAGAAAGAAGCAATAGTAAGTAAAGTATGAATATGTATCTTCGGACATGTATAAGTAATGATATGAATGTAATGTATGTTAAATGAGTAACTAGAACTCACTCAGCGTAGTTGACTTTTAGTATGCACGCAGGTGAATAGAATGAGGCAGGTTGTTTGAGGGAGACACGTGGCAAATAAATGAAGACTAGCATCGAAAAGAAGAAGATTCACGTGTTATTTATGTTAAACGTTAATACTTATATTTTTTTGTTTAAAACGAGTACTTGATTAATGGTTTGAATGCATGAGTTTTATATTCCGTAATTTTTTTTAATTAACTCTGATTTTCGAATTATGTGAATGAGTAAATCCAACACGTTCAATTGTAGAGCACCCGGGCTCGGGGCCTTACATGGTAGTTGCGGGTGTGGCTGTGGCATTAATGGTTTGGAGTTGGGTGACGAGGGTTGGAAGGGCTTCCACAATTCCTTTGGTGATACAGGATGATATGCTATGGCCTGAGTTGTCGGTGCACGATTACGGTTGATAAGGTGAGAAGACATTCTGCAAGGGTAAAATGTATAAACTTTTGGAGGACCGAGTAAGTTGTGAATCATATTAGTTTGTTGATAAACTTGAAATTGAATTAATCATGAAATTAATTATCAAAACTGAATAAATCTTCAAAATTATAATTAAGGTTGTGGTTTGAAGTGATAACTTGCCAAAATACTAAATAAAGTTTAAAGAAACAAAATTTTATGTGAAGATTGAAATAATAGTGAGTAAAAATGAAGTAATTCTATTTGAAAATTGAAACATTAAAATAAATTTAAAAGAATAATTGTAATGATAGTGAAATATGAATATCGCAAGTATTAAAATAAATATAAAGAGGAATAATTGAAACATTAGCGAAATATGAAAATGTAAATATTGAAATAAATTGGAAAGGGAATAAATTTGAAATCGGATATTCCCGAATCACCGAGTTAGTCCTATTCCAAATAAATCTCGAAATGGGTCATTGGAATATCCACGAATTACAGTGGATCTTCCTATTTCAACAAAATTGTAAGACCCCGAATCCCGGGAATCCTACAGTTGGTAATCATATCCAAAATTCACAAAAATTTAAAACCAAACCAATTCATCTTATTAAAATCATTTCAGAGTACTAAACAGCGGAATAGGGAATAATCAAATTTCTCAAAACTAGGAAAATGTGGTTTTAAACCCGAGGCAAGTCATTTATTTTAAAACCTGTTCAGAGTATAAATCAGCGGAAAAGTCATAATTGCTCAAACAAGTTCCCAAAACCGTGAGTTGTGCCCAAAACCAAATCTAAATGTATTTAAATAAAATTGAAAAGAACAATGTTCATCAATGAAACTCTCCGACTAGATATGCCTTCAACCGTCCAGTAGTCTCGAGCATGTCCAAGCGGTAAGCATCCTCCTCCCAACCTGAAACTCACACTAACATACACACAAAGTCAACTTGAGCTGAGTGAGTTCAAGTTTTAATAATTGACATTTAAATAAATCATTCCAAGAGTTTTAAAATAAAACGGGATACAACAGTTAGGTCATCATTAACAATAAGTAGTCATACTTATATATATATATATATATATATATATATATATATATAAACATCCCTATAGATAGCATCCAAGTATTAACATCAGGGTCGAGCACACGTACAACCCAAACATGTAATATCCAAGTAATAACATCAGGGTCGAGCACACATACAACCCAAACACGTATCATCCCATCCGATGGTGATCATGCCACACGAGCCTCCCCCCTTACGGGATTTTCAAGGCCCGCCACAGGATTTAAGAACCTTAGTAGTATAGTCTGGCCCGGCCAAGATCACCATCCATCCGCATGCAAACACAAAGTAGGCATACGCAAACATCCTTAGTCGAAAACGACTAATTAACATCGCCAATTATTGGCCATAAAGTAACGCATGTATAAACACACGTGTATATATATATATATCATCATGAAAGTAAGCCTATGGTTATAAAGTAACACCTGCATACACATTCATAAATATCATCTCATAACATACTACAATACGAGTAAGCCTATATCCTTGAGTCTAGACCATAAGTAATGTCTATAACCTTATAAAATATGTAACCATAAAAGAGCCTCAAATATTCTAAGGCATAGAATATTATTCATCCATATTTTCATGAACCCACAAAGGCAAGTAAGGCCATATAAAACCATCCAATTAGTTTAAACGAGTATAATCGGATAAAATTGTAATATCGTGTGTATGCTAGCCCAAAACGTAAAAAGAGTAAAAAGGGGCATCATGAACTCACGTGACACAAGGCACGAATTCACCACGAGCTAGAGGACCCCTAAGTATCCCCACAACTCAAATTCCTGTCGGTTTACATACAATCATTACTAACGACACCGAAAGGACTCGTTTACCCTACGAGATGTTCTAACGTGTTTCGAGTTACCTAAAGCCTCAACCTCATTAACTCAATCATAACAGCCCCCGGGGTCCTACATTTACCGACACGACCCATATATACTTCCGGGAATAAAGAATTCCCAAATTACCCCCGGAAACACTAGACGATACTAACACGCACGTTTAAGAGTTGTTTAGGCAATTAACATCCAAATCAGCCCCGTTTTGACCCAATATGATAAATTCACAGCCAACAAGTCCACACGACGCTACACGAGTCAAATGGGTCGGTAACTCGCAAGTACAACGCACCAACTATTCAATATACGCGAATGCGCGTTGTACCGACCCGTTTGAGTAACCGACAACCAATTCAGCCCCAATACTTATAAAAATCATTTTCCAACATCCCGTATGTCACACCCCAATCCAGGGCCTAGGAGTGTGACCATCAGTTGGTACCTGTTTTGTAAATATATCAGAGTAGCGGGTTTATTTTAGCGGAAGTCTTTAAATATTAAAATATTAATTTACATTATCAAAACTACTCGGGAATTTAAACAACCGAGTTTCAGTTTTACAAAACCATGATATTAATAATACAAGGATTTGTAATATTCAAAAACGAGCCATCTCGAGCGATCTTCTATGACTCCAATCCTTGTATACCATCTATCGTCATCTAATTACCTGCAAGGGTGGAAAAACACGTCAGCTACATGCTGGTGAAACGTTGACTCGATAAAACATTTATAACAGTCGTTAAATACAAACATAGTTTTCTGTTCACAATCTCAGCAGGAATGCCTGTCCATTCCCGGGATTTTTACCACCGCCCTACACACACAATTCAAAGGTTCCCCGAGTACATAGCCCCTGTTCGGAGACAACCTTCCCCTAGACTATGTAACCCTGTTGGAGAACCGGGTTATGATACAGGTTGTTATGATTACGGGGGTTTTATTTATTTGGGAAAAATAGCTAAAATACTTCAAAAATTAAGAAATTTTTCTGGGAACTCAGATTTGATGTATTTTAATCACATATGAATTTTGGGATCATTTGAAGAAGTCTACAGGTATTTTGTGTATATGCGTTCGTGTGAATTTTTATAGCCGAATTTGGGTCGAAAAGAATATCGCACGAGCTTTTTACATTTTGGAAATGATACAGGTTGCTTTGGGACATGATTTGAGCATTCAGGAATTTTTGTGGAATTTTTGGAAATTGTTTGGGGTAAACTGACGATTTTCAGGCGAAATATAGCTGACAAAATGAATTTTTATAAATTAATAAATCAGTAAATAATTCCAGAAATATTTTTATAAAAATCGACATATTTTAATTGATAAGTGGTTAAATTTTCATAATTTAATGATTAACGGTTAATTAATTATGCTAATTTAAAGATTAAACAAATTCAGTTTTTATAAAAACCGGCAAGTTCGCGACTAGCGAACCTGCGGGAATATCAAAACACCAAGAGTGATCAAAAATCATATTTTCGGATTAATTAAGTAAAAACGAACTTTTCTATGAGAAACTTGGACAATCCGGGTGGATTGTGCGCGTTTCTTCTCAAATCAAACTGAATAAACGGAAACGGGCCCCGTGGCTAATCCAGGACCTCAGTATGTGATCCTTCTTTATAACTTAATCATTTTATTAACCAATACATTTACCCAAGCTTATTTTCCCATAACTGTTTTCCAAACGCGTAAACGAACAACTTGGCCCAGCTGGGAAACGGGAATCTGAGCCAAGTTCGGTTTTAAGTATTAGACATTGAACAACATCACAACCTAAGCCTATTGCCAGTTTCTGGGCGTTCCAGCTATACCCAGATTAGTTATACAGTCCAGTTTAGTACTGAGATTATAATAATATTAAAATATTAATATTATTATAATATGGACTGTAGGGACTAAATGATAGCAAGGGAAACGAACCCCGAGCTGACCTCGCACTGAGTGCCTACAAAACTGTGAGTTTCATGACCCCTCTTTTCAAACTGTTTACAAACTTTTGGGGTGAAAAGCATGTTCATATGCATTATCTATCTGAAAACGGTTCAGAACGAAAAATAACTGAACCTTCATATATGAAAAATTCCTACAAACATAATGATAAACTACGTGCTGAGGAAAGGTGATTATTATCGTGATTGATATATTAAATGGAAACACTACGAATGCCAAAACATAATGAAATCATACGTAACAACCTGTTTATACAAATACGCTATATAATGCTAAACACAACAGGTTGAGGAAATAACGTGGTCTGTAATGGCCATTGGTGAATAACGGGGTCTGTAATGACCATGGGGCTATTGTGGGCGGAAGGGGGGGCCACAATAGTACTAAACTAAAGTTGAGTATGGCCTATGAGCCAAGTTCTGCTTCAACTTATAAACTAAAGTTGAGTATGGCCTATGAGCCAAGTTCTGCTGCAACTTACTAAACTAAAGTTGAGTATGGCCTATGAGCCAAGTTCTGCTGCAACTTACTAAACTAAAGTTGAGTATGGCCTATGAGCCAAGTTCTGCTGCAACTTATAAACTAAAGTTGAGTATGGCCTATGAGCCAAGTTCTGCTGCAACTTATGAAACGAACTAACTTGATTATGACATGAATGTTAAGAAAATAATGTGATTATGCGTATTGTGGGCGAATGGGGAGCCACAGTATTTGGTGATACATGATAAATACTATATGTGTATATGTGTCTATATACATGCTATGTGATTAGCCGTAGGAAATACTATGTGTAGAATATACTAATTATTTGCGTGTACACAATATAATGTTTGAGTTTACGTGGAATCATTGTGGGTGGAAGGGGGACCACAGTGGTTGATGTTAACGCGGAACCGTTGTGGGCGGAAGGGGGGCCACAGTGGTTTAGTTTATGTGGAACCGCTGTGGGAGGAAGGGGGTCCACAGTGGTTGGTTAAACACGGAAATTGGAAACAGGTAGTACGAACAAACAATCACGATTTTACCGAAATTTCGAATTTATATTATAAACTTACATGTGTGCATATGCACACACAAGGATATGGCTGTACATATTTATACAAACGTAAATACATATTTTTACATACGCGCGTACATACAAACTATGACTGTGTGGTACGCAGAACTGATTTCGTTAAACTTATGAAACTCACCAACTATTCGTAGTTGACCTGTTTTAACATGCTTTTCAGGTAATCAGATATGAGAAGTAATTTCATGTGCGTTACGTGTCTGATTGGTGATTGATGTCGTGGGCATCTGAGTTAGAAGTAAAGTAATTGAAGAACCGGTTTGATTGTATCACCTAGTGTGTAAAAGATGTTAGAACAATGTAATATATTGTAAATTAGTTAGTAATGTTTCTTTATGAACAATGTATTTGATACCAGTTGTATATGTTGCATTTCCGTTTTACGCTTCCGCAATTCGCTTAACGGGTGTGACACTCCGAGTACTCCCCGAGTACTCCGACTACTCCCAACTCCCTAGTCAGCCGCCTAGGGTCCGCCTAGCGACTTTTGCAACATTGATTACAAACTAAACATTTGTCTTACTTGTATTAAAATATACTAAGGTCCAAATCTAAATTCTTCAACTTCAAAATATCTTACACGGAAACCTGCAATATGCGTAAAAATAATATAATTTGTCAATAGCACATGTTGAGTAAGCAGCCACGGTTTGATATATTAATAATAGATACAAAAAAATAAACAATTCCTTTGCAATATGTGAGTTATATTAATTAACTAAAAATGTCTTTTCCCCTTGGCACTAGATTCGGTCATGCTACTCGGACGGCATATGATCATACTAATGAGAATGAGGATGAGATACCAATCAACCAAAAGCAATAAGCATGTAGTCATTTAGCATGTAGCAATTAATCAATGCAAACACAACACACAAATAATAGTATTGTAGTTTGTTGTATTGATCATTATAAATAGTTGTGTTTCGTATGCATAAAGCCCCCAAAACAAAAGTATAAAAAGGGGATGTGATTACTCGCCTTAAAATAGGTGAATGGGTAAACGATAACTTGAATTTAAATGAATCGATACGACAAACAACCCTAAATAAATCAAACAAACTAATTGCCATGAGATGAAAAAACAAAAGATAATATGGTAATTCTGGACTAGAGTTTTAATTTAAGTTTTGGGTTTTAAGCTTGATTTAGAAAGCATATGTTTCTCTATAATTAACCGTTTTTAAGGTTTGATGTTAAACTAATTGATTTTAATCCTGAAGTTTAAGTTTAATAATTCTTATTAACATATTTTAGTAGCAAAACTGATTCGGTCTAAAATAAGCCATTCTAAGTATTAAATTGATTTATCGAGTTTAAACGAGTCTTTGGTTTGAGTTCGATCCGAATACCGATATGAGATCGGATTCAGGTTTGACATGACCATAAGATATTATAAATGCTAAAAAAAACATGAAAAGTCATATTATTTAAGCGAGACTAGTCTGTTAATTCTTTCAAACCCGAAATAAAGATAAACATAAGCTCTATAACTAGTTTGTCGCAATTGGATGTTGAAACACCTCAATCAAATGGAATTGATAGAGGGGTTTCACTCCATGTGTCAGAAATGATAGAAAAGTAATAACTATTTACCCAGAATTGGAGTAGAAAAGAAGATTAGGCTCGAGATTGACCATTGAAAGTCAAAATGGCCAACAACATCAATTAGGATGATTAGATTAGAGAAAAGGGATGAGCAAAGAATTGATGTTGCAAAGCTTGGTTTATATAGTCACATTCAAGCTTGAAGAAGAAGAAAAATGTCTATCAACCGATTAATTACAAAATCCCAAAATTAACGAAATGTTAACGAAAATAGGGAAAACCTGTTCCCCACTCCAAGGAATCAATAGAATATGCTTAAAATGATGCCAAAGAATATTCCAATCGTTTAATAATGAAGATACACGAAATCGGGTGGCTAAAATAAGCGAAACTGACTCGAAAACGAGTTGGTTGGTCTGGACACCCATCGCGTATCACGAAAGGGAGACCAAACACCGGTCGCGTAGAACGACGAAATAGTAAGAAAAAAAAATCAGATTATAGCACTTGATAGTTTTGACCCCTGGACTTTATTAAAATGCAATTATGACATGAAATTGAGTTTGTAAAATATTCCAACAACTTAACCGAACATAATATGGTAAAATTTACATAAGCGAACACAAAAGAAAATCCAAAAATTTAAACGAGTCGAGTTTTCGAGTTTGAAAAATTGACGGTTGTCACATGGTTGATCCTCCTTATCAACTAAAGTTGAAGATTTGTAATCCGTCATTCTCGCAAATGTCTCTGTAACATTCGTTACTTTTCAAACCCGAAAACCCGACCCATTTTGAATTTTCTAGTTTTGTTATATACGTATATATATATATATATATATATAAAGTTTCGTTAACGGAGAATTATGTGACACTCGTTATTGTTTTACGTGTTTAAGTTTGACTCATTTTTGTCGTTTCGATGTTGTTTGTTGAAACGATGGGTTACTATTATTGTTCGTCCAATTCCTTTTCGTTTCGATCAATCGTTGAATCACCAAGATTCAAAATTATTAAATAGAATCGATGTGCAAACTATCGGGTGTAATACAAAAGTAATTCAAATTATTTATACTTATAACAAGTTTATAATAATTCAAAAAGACCAAGGTTTACCTTGTAAATATAGTTCAATAAAGATTTTAATATACCTTTAAACCTCAGGGTCAAAAATGAAAATTTGTTTTAAATTAAATTATTATTATATTATAACCAGTCCCATCCGTCCCTACCCCCTCATTAACGTTTTTCCGGTGAGCTATCACCGGCGAAAATTCCGGCGACGCGTGTAACCCCGTTAAACGTGCTTTTTAATCCAATTAAAACCCGTAACGGCCATAGACCTCGTCAACAATCTTTAATCAACATTTCAATTACGATATAACGAGATTTATGGTGCGAAATATTACCTTGGCCCGCCGGAAATCATGTCCAAACGCAATAAAGTTCATTAAACGGCATACGTTCAAATTGTTAGTATAAATATAGCCTAGACCTTAGTCTAAACTCGTACAAATCATCAATTATACCTAAATCACTCTCTGGAACCTCATAATTGATCATCAACATCAGTTTTACGGCCAACCTTGGTTCATCATCAAACAATAACGATAACAAGTATTATTTATATGCATTTTACTCGTCTTGAGCCGCAGAACAAAACCCCTAAGCTAATTTGGTCATACATTAAATGGATTAACGGATTTAGAATCTAGGGTTTTATAATGTAGAAGATGATACTAGCTTATTATATATATAAATTTGTTTTCATATCTGAATTGATAAGATGCTTAGCTTAATTGGTTAATACTTAGAACTGTGCACGCGATTACCCGGGTTTGAAACCCGGGTCAGACTATAATGTTGGTATCTTTTTGTTAAACAATTTCATTAATTATACTAATTAAATAAATTAATTAAAAATTTTTAAAAAAATCAAATAGAATTATTTTAAGTTAAATAAAATTATTTTATAAATAAATTTTATCATTTTCATACAAAACCCCAACTTTTTTTCATATTTTCGTGAACCCCGTTAATGTTATATTATATTTATCTTCCTTTTCGTTCACTTTATAATTACTTTTCGTTAATATTTATAAACGCTAAAATAGTCGTTTTAAGATAAAATCCGTGTTTCGTAAATATAATAAAATTCTCATATTAATTATTAGATGAAATAATATTTAAATTATATATTTCGTTAAACCATAAAATTAGATTACGATTCGTTAGCCTTAACTCGTCAACTTTAAATTGTTAATTTAAAACTCGTTCAATGTAAAACAATAATTCTCATATTAGTATTAAAGTTATAATATTAAAAACCATTAAACTTCCGTTAAGCTTAGAATAATATTAAAATAGTCCACGTTTTAAAATAATAAACACGTCATCTTTAACCAAGTAATTAACCCGTATAATTTCGTTAGTTAGTCTTTAAATTTTTGTATTTAATCTCATTTATAGTTCGAGAAGTTCAATCGTTTTGGATCCTTTAATGCATTTTCGGTTGCTTCGGTTTCGTTATCATGCCTTCGGTTTATATTGCAATATTTATCTTCGATTTCGAGGTGAGTTTTTCACCACCCCCTTTTTAATGTTTTATTGTTTTGGGGTAGCATATGTATCCATATTAAAATTCAAGTATTGATTTCTTCTATTACAAAACTACAATTCGTATATGGACTTGTGTGTTACTTGTATTACTTGCACGAATATTACTTGCATGTTGGAAAGCCTCATTAAGTATGATCATACGCCCCCCTTTGCACTACGGTCCATTTGTATCGAGTGGAAAAGGGCCTCATTATCCAAGTATGTTGGTTGTTACCAATTGGAAAGGACCTTACTTGCGTGATTACCCAAGTACGTTGGTTGTTACCAATTGGAAAAGACTTACTTGCTCGGTTATCACTTATCCATGAATTTTATGATTTTTACGTATTATATCAAACCGTGGAAATCTCACCAGCTATGTTCATAGATGACTTTATTTTATACATATGTTACAGGTGTAAAGATACAAGGATGAAAGTTAGAAGACACATAGCATGCTTATAGGATATTCAAAGAACAACTTATCATTTGTTTATTTATTTGTTACAACTTGTATAATTTGATAAACTTGTGTTACATGAAGATTTAATGAAATAATGTAATTATGGTCACCTAATAGTGTCACGTGTGTTTGAGCAATCTGTACGTAACACTCAGGCGTTTCCGCTTTAGCCGGGGTGTTACAGTCTCATTGCTGAGACTTTGACTTTTAACTGATGTTTCTTGTTCCAAAACATTTTTGGGTAATACTTTTATGAGATATACCATGAGGAATCTAGGAAACATCAAAAATGGTTTTCCTTTTGATGAAGCCAATGCTTTTACATTTGATAATAAATCTTTAAAAAGTTGATCTGAAAAGTAGTAATTTTCTCTAGTGAGAATGGAGTATGTCCGATTTTGAACATTTAATGGCAACTCATTCCAACTTGTTTGTTACACGACATATACTGAATTAGAGTGAATTAGAATTTCGTTGTAGGGGGAATTTTTTTGTAAAGAGTGACCTTTTAAGTAGAAGCCAAATAGCCTCTTTTAATGAACTCTGACTTCAGAGTTTGAGGTGAAAACTTTTCAGGATCATCATCATCATTTAACTCAAGATGTCGACAAATGAGAGATGCTGATACAATTGCCTCTATATCTCTTACCTTTGATTAAATGAACAAAGGTATCTTGTTGTTTGTATCATATTGTATTATTTCATTCTTCCATAACTCATTTAATGTTTATGGATAAATGTCAGGATTAATCATCAAGATATTGTAATAAGAGTTACTAGTGATTGTCCTGACCATTGTATCATATTTTGAGTAATTAGGGTTTGGTGTAAGGTAAGGTAGCATGTTGTGTGGGTTCTTGATTTGAAGATCCCTAGGGTATTGAGCCATTGTTCTGAAATGCTTAAGCTTGATGACATAAAGAAATAGGTTTTGGTGAGAGTTGTGATGATACGAGGTTGATTATAGGCAAAGCTTTCTTCAGAGCTAAGAAAGATGATTATGGAAGGTAAATTGCGATTGGCAAAGAATTAGGTGGGTTAAGGGTAAGGTCGGTTAAACTTTATCGTTGTAACCACTATTCTATTTAGACAATGGTTAGTAACTCCAAACAATTATTGAATGATGAAACAACTGTTGTGTTTCCTTGATCAGTAGTTGGAGAAAACTGACCAGTCTTTTGAAAATACTGATTTCATCAGTAGTTTGGTAAAACAATTGTTTTAAACAAATGTTTTCATTATTTTCTCAACAGTAGTATAGAGAAACAGTCTTTTTGAAAAACAATAATCAGTAGTTATGAAAACTCTAATCAGACTTTTTGAAAACATTAGTTTTTCATTGATTTAACATTAAATAGATGCTAAAATAGCCATTTTTGAAAAATTGACAACCAATCTTATTACCAAACATCAGTTGTAAACAACCATTATGATTTTCAAAGATGGTTAATCAAGGTTTAATATATCCAATCTGGAAATCAGTTTTTGAAAAGTGGTTCAATCAAGTGCTTTAGTAAGCATGTCAGCTAACTGATTTTCAGATGAAACATGTTCTATTGAAATCAAACCTTTCTCCTAGCAGTCTCTGATAAAGTGGTGTCTGATCATAACGTGTTTTGTCTTTGAGTATTGAACTGGATTTTTTATAATGTTTAAAGCAGCTTCATTGTCCAATTTGAATGGAGTTTTCAAAGCTGTTATCCCATAATCCAACAATTGATTTTTGTAGCCATGTTGGAATCCAATTTGACTAAACTAAGCTCAATCAGTGAACATTTACTAAACACACTAATGGAACAGTAAACAATTGATCTAATCCTTTTAATAGATAAGTATCACATAATTGAATTCATATTGAATTGTAGATCAATTAGTATTATCAAAGTGTAATTGCAGCAGAAACACAAATATTATAATAAGCTTTTAGAAGGTTTCATACGGAAGAACAATTTTATCATTACTATAATCAAAGATTACAATCTATTGCTCCCCCTTAACTTTAGCTAATCATTCACTGATATTTACTATAATAGTACTCTGATCAGGTGAATGTGTGATGTGTAAAAGTGTTAATGAAGAAGAAACTCTCATTTTCATTATATACAAGTGTGTAACTACTAGTGAGCAAAAGATGAAAACGACATCCAACTAGTTCTGTTATAAACCACTGATTAACTATTCTAAACAACTAATAAAAAGGAAATCATATGATAACTACTGATGTTTGATCCATCAGTTGTTTGTCTTTAGACTTTAAGTTCTTCAATAGTTTAGATCAACAGTTGTTTAGTCTTTAGTTTGTGTATCAGATGTTGTCAACTCAGATGTTTGAGAGTAGTAGTTTGCATAAACCATAGTGGAGAACAAAGACGTTTGAACCACAAGTTGTTTGGTTTCTGGCCATCAGTCCTTTGACATATTGAACAAATACGGGTTGTTTCCCTCTTTAGAAGTTTTATTTTAACTTAATTTATTTACTTAAGATTGGCCGATATTTTGTTTTAACTTCAACACCCCTAGTTTGTTATGTTTAATCAATTTAAAACGCGTTTGGTATTTTCTTACTGAACCCTTGCTTATCTCCTAACTCAAAGAGGTTTTATAGGGTGTTTGGGATTGACTTTGGAAATGAATTCAGTCCAAGTATCACGGGTAGTTTGAGGATTTGCTTTCTAAAACTGCTTACATTTTTAACTTATTATAGAGATCGTGACGATGAACTCCTATTTAATCCGAGAGGATCTGGGCGACGTTTAAGATAATCTCTTAACAATTTTAGCCCGTATTTAGTCTAGATTACTTCGAGTCGGTTTAATTGACAACGGCTATGACGATAATGTATATGAGCATATGATAATGATCTTTTATCATTGCATATAATTGACGACCCATCAATGCGGGGTCAAAATTAATATTGTAAAAGTAGGTTTACAAGACCGAGTACTCTCAGAGTACTCGCTACAAGGTAAGTCGTCAAGGGGAGTTTTTTTAACTCCCCTCATTACTAAGAATCGATAAAAAATGGTTAACCTCAGCCAGAATCGCATCTAGTCGGTGAACTTAAGCCGATTTGGACTTAAAAAATAAAGCATTTAAAGAACAAATATCATTTTTTTTCTTAATGATTAGCAAATTTTGAAATAATTTATTATTTAAAAATGTATTTCTCTTATTTATATTAATATTTAAATATTTTGTTATAAATTTTAGTAAACTAATGATGTTTGACACACACACACAGATATATATATATATATAATATCTAAAAATTAGTTTTCTTTATTTTTATTATGTCCAAGTACACTCCTATTACTCTCTGAGTACTCTGAGTACACCCAGCTCCCTAGTCGACCGCCTAACGATTTTTACAATCTTGGTCAATATATATAGTATAAGAATGCACAACTCCTTCTATTTGTTATTTGTTTTTTGAAACTAAAAGTGTAATAATAAATGTGACAACCCCAAAGCAAAGTAACCACAAGGATGGGGGCAATGTAGACGTGCCAAATTTCTACCCGTTCATCTGGTGGAGGTATTGTTAGCTGTCGACAGTCAGTCAATTACGATCCACCAACCGGCAGCCACGTTATAAAACTCACTCTAATGCCTCGCAAGCCATGTAACTGATAGGTATTGTTATTGCAATGGCAACGGTGGTTATCAATAAACTGAAGTTCAGCTACCCTGGGATCGACGGGCATCCGCCTCCTGGTTCAGCTCCTCTGATCGAAGACTTGTCCCTGACGCTCAACGCCGGTGATCGTTGTCTTCTGGTGGGATCCAACGGCGCTGGCAAAACCACAATACTGAAAATACTCGGAGGGAAGCATATGGTGGAGCCTGATATGGTCAGGGTTCTTGGCAGATCCGCTTTCCATGACACCTCTTTGACTTCTTCTGCGAATCTCGCTTATCTTGGTGGAGAGGTACCCACTTTACTTGAGTTTTATTCTAACCCTAATAGCTCAAGTCTTTATTGATAAACATCTTCATTTCAATCGCCCTTATATTTAATAAGTTAAACGTATGTGGGTTACTATAGATATGATATGGGTAGGCATGTAACATGTCCGGCTTGGAATGGGTTTAGATCGGAACGAGTTGGATTAAAATAATTGCACAAAATCATAAAAGGAGATAGTTACAAAAAACATTTACGCGTCTGATGTCACTCGTTATGTTGGTTATGTAAGTGCTAATAGTGAGTGGTTTGAAATGAATAGTGGAGAAGGGAAGTTGCTTTTGCTGGGTTTGATGTTGCAATACAAATGGATATTTCTGCCGAAAAAATGTTATTTGGCGTATCAGGGGTTGATCCTCACAGAAGGGCTGACCTAATTAAGGTAAGAACACACACTATTTTATGTTGAACTCCAATTTAGACTTAATCGGTGTTTCGAATTCAGGTTTTAGATATTGATCTGTCATGGAGGATGCATAAGGTTTCTGATGGTCAGCGAAGAAGAGTGCAAATATGCATGGGCCTTCTAAAGGAATTCAAGGTATTTAATATATTTTTCACTAAACCAGTTTCTTTTCGACTAACATTATTAACCGTCATGATACTTTAATTTGTATAGGTTCTTCTGCTTGATGAAATTACGGTTGACCTAGATGTACTTGCCAGGGCTGATCTTTTGACTTTCCTTAAAAAGGAATGTGAAGAGCGCGGTGCTACTATCATATATGCCACACACATATTTGATGGTCTTGAGAATTGGCCTTCACACATTGTAAGCTTTTAATCATTATGCATTTGTTTTAGAATACAGTATGCTACAATGTTATCCTCTTTATTGTAGGTTTATGTTGCTCATGGGAAGTTGCAGTTAGCATCTACTATGGACGAGGTCAAAAAGACGAGTAACCTGTCTTTAATGGTGAGTTTCACACCAAAACTTTTAAGGTCCGGTAAAACAGATTTTGAACTTCAAAGTTTATGCAATTTGTTTAAAAGAAAGTGTATTCCTACATTAGAAAGTATACAAAATAGTAAAGTCTTATGTTAGTTTCAACTTTCAACTTGAGAAATATTATATTGGCCTAGAAAGTCAAAGTCAATGGAGCAGCTTCTTTGTGATTACAGAGAACAATAGAGCAATGGCTGAGGAAAGAAAGAGACGAGGAGAGGAAGAGAAGGAAAGAGCGGAAAGCAAACGGACTTCCAGAATTTGATAGGCGTATTGATGGCACACGGGTAACTGGGGATCCGGTTCGTGTG
Organism: Bidens hawaiensis; assembly: GCF_021521415.1. Taxonomy (NCBI): domain Eukaryota; kingdom Viridiplantae; phylum Streptophyta; class Magnoliopsida; order Asterales; family Asteraceae; genus Bidens; species Bidens hawaiensis. The sequence goes on along the minus strand of NW_027497389.1, from coordinate 23,901 downwards.
GTCAACAATGGTTGGGCTGCTGGAAGGCTGAATTCCACTGTTGCTGGTGAAGAGAATTTCGTTTATAGTACAAACAGGGTTATTAGGCAGTAGTCATATTTGAAATCCAAGATACTATTAAACAGCACTATGAGGTTCTGTAAAATGGTCTCAGGAAAGATCAAACTTATTTTATGATTTAAACATGCACAGTATGAATCCAATCATGTGTGACACTTTGGTCAAATGTCCAATCCTGTTTTTTTTATAAATTTATAAAATATTGTTTTTCATTTAAATGATGTTTAATAACATCATGCATTATGTATCGCAAACTTAGGCCGTGTTGCCGTTTGGTGTGAATTAAATCGGAACTAATTTCGTATAAAAGCGTGTTTGGTTGGTTCAACGAATAACTGAAACTGGAATTCCACTCATCTGAATTCAGCGTTCCTTCCTAAGCAATCGTGAAATATAAACCCTACTATTCAAGTCTTTAAAATGGGGATGCTCAGCTTTCAAAACCGCTATTTTAAAATGGCGATGTTCATGGTTCGGGTTCGGATAGTTCTGATGGGACTAAGATATTTTAGAATGTAGATAGAAAAGGTTTATTGTAGGGGTGAGCAATAAACGAACCAGTGTTCTAAACCGGCAAAACTGAATTGAAGCTTACTGAAAATCTGTTGGGTTATTTTGTATTGTTGGTTAACTGAAATTGAGTGAAACGAACCATTCATATTTTCATATATTTGTAGCTTTTAAAAAGTCATTTAATGTTTTTTACCACAATTTCATGTTTTTATACCCCAATTATGGATTTATGTCTTCATTTTATGAATTTATTTCATAAAATTAAATAGTACAATAAATTACATGTCAAATAAAATATTAGAAAAATCAAAACAACTTTTTCAAGGTGAGGGTTTCTGTTTGTTAAAACAACTGCAACAGCAACTGCAACAAGAGCCATGGCGAACATACGCGTGTGCGCGAGATTTAGGCCTGCAAATTCAAATGAAAAAGAAGATGCTCAAAGTCTATGCATTACACGCTCTGATTCTCAAACCTCCTTTACTCTGCAGGATGACAAGGATGAACAGTATACGTTTAGCTTCGATAAGGTCTTCTTCGAAGACTCTGAACAAGCTGACGTCTACGACTTTTTGGCTCGTCCTATTGTTACAGGTAGCTATTCAATTATTCACCTTCCTTCTCCATCTCTTAATATGTCATCATATTTAACAGATGCTGCTGTTAAAGCAATTAATGGCACAGTCATCACATACGGACAGGTACGTATAGCAGCTAATACTGTAACTGCATTTGAATGCCTAGAAGAAGATGTTGATGGATGACAAGTCAAAACCTAGTTATTAGCAATTAAGTTTATCATAATTCTAATCCTGTAAGTTAGTTATTTATGTGCATTTGAATGTATGATGGATGACAAATTGAAACCTAGTTATTAGCAATTAAGTTTATCGTTTTGCTGTACTGTTATTTTGTTTTTGATATTATTGTGAGTGAGGGGATGATATATGGCCTTAATTAACTCCAGTAGTCCGCTCTGTACTGCTATTCAAGCGACTCCTGTATTAGAGCTGTTCCTTGGAGTAGTTTATGTAGTAGTAATTGGCTATGTTATGTTAGTGGGATATGTTGCAGTTGCTACTGCTCGTGATCATTGAGATTATTTATACTGTTATTGATTATTGAGATTATCATGTAGTCCTCTCTGGTAGCACTTTCTTGGAGTAGTTTATCTAGTAATTGCTTTGCTATGTTAGCGGATATGTTACAGTTGTAACTGCTCGTGATCAACCTTTATGTTTTCATTGCTGTAACATCCTGGAAATGAAGTTTTTTGCTAGTTATAAGTTTTTAAATGATTACATCATGTCTTCACTATTCAAATATTTGAAATGATTAAGGATTGAACTGATGAACTCTCATATGTACTTTAACAGACGGGAGCAGGGAAGACCTATACTGTGGAGGTAATATGCATTATAGGAACGTGCATTTTTTATTTTTGTTTTGAAAAATGATTGGTTGAATGATTAAACTTATTGATCAGGGAGCTAACATTCTGGAAACAGACAACCACAAGAAAGGATTACTACCCAGAGTGGTAGATGAACTCTTTGAGGCTATAAACTTGTGTGGTGAAACAACTGCTTACAAAATCAAACTGTCAATGGTATAAGGAAACTCTTTTCTTGATGACATTTGGATTAATACTTGATGAATAAGGCTGTACCTGATGCGATTTACATATTGTGACAAACAGGTGGAGATTTATATGGAAAGAGTAAGGTTAGTTACTGCCAACTAATTAAAGAATGTCTTGTATGTTTTATAACTGCAATTGGAGCGTTTCTCTCAGGGACCTTTTTGATCTATCAAAGGACAATATACAGATCAAAGAGCATAAAGGACATGGAATATTGCTATGTGGAGTAACAGAAGTAAGTTTTAATATCTCTAATATGGAAGCATTTCAGTCTTGTATTCCAGAGTGAAAAACTACTAAGAAGTTCAATCCTTCTTTACAAGCTTATAGAATGAACCTTTTTATGCATAATAGTGTAGCGACTTCATGAAATTTTAATAGTATGAAACAACTCCCCTCAGAGGGTTTATAGTTCCCATGTAACTCCTCCACATTATCGTTATTGACTTATTATTAACTCAAGAAGTGGTCATTGGGGATCAGTGTTTCAGGGCCAATTTCGAAAATAACTGATGTACTGTTTTGCAGATCTTGATATCAGATGGCGAAGAAGCATTAAAATTCCTATCTGTAAGATGATAAATTTCTGTTATGCAACATTACATTATCTAAGAAAACTGAATATTAAATATCTTAACATTGGAAATGCAGAGTGGGATAGCAAACAGAGCAGTTGGAGAGACTCGTATTCCTCTATTTATTTCTTTCTCACTCTCTCGTTCCAGGTTCATGTTAGAATTTTGTGTTGGTTGACTAATGTAGAAATGAACATGGCGAGCAGTAGAAGTCATTGCATCTACATATTTACTGTTCAGAAAGAAGTGGCAAATGAGAAAAGGTCTCTTGAACTACACTGGAATTGTTACTATTATTATTTATTATTATGTGTGTGTGTTTGAAATTACTACAAATAAACAGGGTGAGCACTGGGAAGCTTGTTCTTGTAGATTTGGCAGGGTCTGAGAAGGTGGAGAAGACGGGTGCAGAGGGGAGAGTTCTTGAAGAAGCAAAAACCATTAACAAATCACTTTCCGCACTGGGAAATGTGATTAACGCTTTGACCTCCAGTCAACAGGGAAAAGCAAATCACATCCCCTTTCGTGATTCAAAGCTTACTAGGATCCTACAGGATGCTCTTGTTAGTAGTACTATCCTTTGACCTTCGGATTGACCCGTCAACACTACTTTTGTCGTCGTATTTTTAATCCGTTCCCCTTTAACATGACCCATTTGTGATAAAACACAACCCAAATCAAGCTGGTTAAAACTGCCACACATCATGTTTCTGATTTTGATTTTGATTTGCAATTTAATTATTTGTTTAGGGAGGAAGCTCTCAGACTGCATTACTTTGCTGTTGCTCACCACGCCTATGTAACTTTTCGGAGTCTCTATCCACTCTACGGTTCGGAGCAAGGTATTCAGCTTCCTCAATAGAAATGGTGTTCCTTTAAACTATTTTGATTCTTTCAAGAATGAAAATTTATATCCATTTTCAATTCTTGATCGTTTACATCTAACAAGAATAAATTGGTTGCCTTTTATCCATGGCAGAGCTAAGCATATAAAGGCATCATCACGCAAGGAAGAAATTCATGACCAGAAACAGGAAACATCAAATGATATGATGCTGAAAATTGTTGACCTACGTGACAGAATCCTTAAAAAGGTTTGAGGTTAATAATTTCATTTGTGAATGTATTTATTCTGGTTTTGATTAATATCTAATGGGTCAAACAGACAACCACCTAATTCATTTTATTCAAATACTTACATTATTGGAATAACATAACTTTTCTAATCATATATTACACATCTTTTCCTTATTAAAAAGATCAAAAAGTTTTAGACAAAAACTGTGCCATATCAAGTTGTAGATGTGGATTTGTGCAGTTAAAAGATAAGTTGGATGCTGAGACAGTTAAGCTGATTGGGGAGGAGTTTGTGGTGGATGGGGTTTTGTGTGAGGCTGAGGAGGCGAATTCAAGGCATGAAGAATGTGGTCCTATAATTGCTTCAGAAACAATATCATCATGGAAAGAGGCAACAGAAAAACTTGTTTTGACTATTACTGAGGTAAGTATTATTTCTGTTCATATTTTTATCAGGAGTGAGCTTTTGCGATAATGCACAATATGATTCTTAGAAAATAATTAAAAAAAAGTTGTTTTTGGGATGGCAGCTAAGGAAAGAGAACCATATGTTGAAGGAAGTGAACGAATTGATGAAGGCAGAGTACGAGAAAATGATATGTGTTACCAAGACAGTCCAGGGCAGATTAAGAAAAACAGACCATTATTCGGCCTTAGTATTCGGCTTCTGTTTTCTAGCTTCCACCTGCATTTCTTTTCTGATGTTAGCTTCTTGTTTTTCATGTTGAGAGAGCAAAACTTAAGTGTTGGTATTACATGTAATAAAAGACACATACATACATGTGGCTTAGTGAATTCGTGTATTTCGGTAAAGAAACTAGTACACCTAAGAGCATCGCCAATGGGATGGGGGCACCCTTATTGTGTTGATGAAGCTCTAATGTTTAAAAGAGTGTGTGTGTGTGTGTGTGTGTGTTTGTCTAATTTGAATTTCACTTACATATAACCAAACTGTTAACATGTAATTATGATGAAGTACTAAACTAGACAACATTTATTGTTTAATGAGTACAATTGAAGCAAATAACTACAACCATTAACTCTAACGGGAGCCTCACACGCAAGTGGCTTTGTGATTCTGTGAAGGGAGGGAGACAGCAAAGGCCGGGGGGTTTCTTTGGTTGCTAACATGGAGAAGAGAGGGGTTTCGTGAGCTTCATATTAAAGGCCTAAATTGATAAATTATAATTATTGTATCTTTATCCAAAATGTGTGAAACCTGTGTTTTTCTTTTCAAACAGCTACTAATTAGAGTTACAAACATTGATCATTTACGTAACTTTTGTTAATTCTTTGTCATAAGTTATAGATTATATAATTTTAACGGGTTTATTTATATATACCGTAATTAAAAGTAAGGTAAGAACTTAATGATAGAAAAATATGGTGATGAAACTCTAAAAATATAAAATATAAATGATACAAATATGAGCTTTACAAAACTACCTCCCAAAAGGTTTTTGTTTTCTGTGTATAATCTACCTCTTCCTCCATAGACTTATGCTGCTGGTTTTTTCTTTCTCTGAGAGACTGATGCTGAAATAATATAAGTCACCGTTGAAGCAACGATAAGCACCCCAACAATGACACAAACACTCATCACTACTACATAGATGTACCTGCAATGGTAGAATAACATTAGTGATTAGTCTATCTTCTTTCATAAAATAATCATCAAATTGTCTTTATCAACCACTTTTAGAATATATTAGTTATGATTTATTGTAATCAAATTTAGACAAATTGGATTTTAATAATCCAAAACTATGACCTATTGTCTGTCCTATAGCAATTCATATTGGCAATTTGATCAATGACATTCCTAACTTCCATTTCCTTTGCCAATGACAACAATCTCACTCTTAACATGTAAGTAACTCCGTCTACCCTAATGAAGAATTAACTAATTCTTATCTCAATTAGAATGATGTAAATTGTTTTGAAATGACAAAAATGAAGGCAAACGACATAAATGAAAGTTAGGAGCGTCATGGTCAAAGTTATATTATCAGCCAGGAAGTCAAAGTTGAATTATTAAATCAAATTTGCCTTATCTTTACAATAAACCATAACTAATATACTGTATCTAATAACCATGTTCTCAACAGTAAGACTTACTTCGGGGAAAAAACGCTCCATATAAATAAATGGTTCCTCATCACCAACAGTATGATGGTGTATGCAACCAAAAGTACAGAATTCAAACCCAGTGGAACCAAACACGGGAAACCAAGAATCATCTTCACAAGTTGACCCGTATTTTTTTCGTCTATCTTTAAAAAGCTATGAGTTTCCTTCACAGAAACTGACATCACCATGCTAAGGAGAGCTAACATAGGAGATGCATATGTTATCACAAACATTATCACTCCACTCAGCACTGTTGAATGACTAGAGATTCCCTGCCAGTAACCGTCATTAGAAACAAAAAGATTAAAAAATTAATCAAAGGAAGATAACGTATTTATTAAATGTAGTTTGTTAAAAGGGTAAAATGGTCATTTTATGTAAATTTAACAAAAACTTTGATGGGAATTAGTGCTACAACCCGAACAAAATGAAAACACATGAAGTAGTATTTGAAATTAACTCAAAAGGAAGATAACATACAATGAAAGCTCCAGCAACATCTATGGTTGCTAAAGTATTGGTGTTTCCAAGGCTGAAATGGCCTGCCATTCCTAAATAATATATAGCAGCAATCTAGATTAAAAAAAACAAATAAGAAATTTGTTAAAATGCATATATTCAAGTTAATTGCAACATAAGTAAAGAGATATGAGAATTAACCTCAACCCATTGCTTAACATTTGAACCACCATGAGAAGCATAATAAATAGTAGCAATTACTTGCACAAGAAGCAATGAAATAACCATCGAATTGACAGGTTGTTGTAGCAAATGTTGTAGAAGACACCAACCAAACATGTATGTAGTCCCACTAAGGTACAAACTATCTTTAATCACCAAAACCAGATCCTTGCTTTGTAAAAACATAAACCACGGTGATGCAATAACCGTTACGGTTACAGACGTGATGATAAAACCATAAATTAGTTGTACAGCGTCATTACCAGCTTCACTACCCTGATACATTATAATATACTGTAGAACAAGTAAACCGGTACATAAGTAGCTTAGTCCAACCAAAATGACGATACTACCCCTTGACCATAAGGAGGAAAGTATATACAAACATAAGCTGGTTACGAGCAGGATGGAGATGATTTGTAAAAGTTTTATGTAAGCACTCCCGGAAATCTCAAGTGATTTGGAAATGTCGGGAAGGTGGGTCCAGTTAACACCACCTTGATGCCATCCTTTCAAAATTCTTCCAGAAATGAGAATTACTACATTTAAAAATAGCTGATGTCCGGTGGTTGACTTTATGAGTAATATCAAAAAGAAGGTTGAGGTCAAAAAATGCCATAAGTATTGTTCTTCCTCAACTAGAGAGCTTGATCCCATGCTTAAGACAATAATTACGATAACACACCCTACCAAAGCCTCGGACAGCTGGAACTTGTGATTTGGGTAGATATCTTGGCCTAGTTTGAAAAGGAGGCCCAAGAACATGACACACGAAAGAAGCATTGCCATAATTCCCAAGGAAAGTAGGCCAATGGGTTTCTGCAGCGGGTAGATGCGGTCAACCATGGATCTATCTATAGTCTATACAAAAAGGGTGTTTGGAACCAATTATTTAATCTTGCAGTAATCAGTTTTTAGTATTTAGCTTTATAATCAACTTTAAGGGTCAAGTTATTCTACAAAGGGGGACAAAAATGAGAAGGATTTGTAGCCACACAAAAAAACCCCTAAAAAAATAAAAATAGATAATAAAAAAAATCACAACTCAAAATTTAATAAAAAAACGAAAAAAGTAAAAACACAAAAATGTTTCCACCGTCCTCGTTCTCAAAAAAAAAAAGACACAATGTTGAGTGAAAAAAGATCATTGTCTCTTTCTGTTTATCATTTTGTTTTGTGTTTATTTTCGTCATTGAATGTGTCTTTTTTCCTTGACATTGTGTCTTTTTTTCTTGATATTGTGTTATATTACTCAATATTGTGTTATATTTTGTTCGGCATTGTGTTATACTTTGCAATCTATTGTGTCTTCCTTTTAGTTGTAATTGTGTCTTTTGTTCATTTTCGTCATTTCGTCATTGCGTACCGGAAGCAGCCTCTCTATCCCTATGGGATAGAGGTAAGGCTGTTTACATCTTACCCTCCTCAGACCCTACCATAGCATTGCTATTGGTGGGATATACTGAGTACGATGATGATGATGATGATGATGATGTTCATTTTCGTCATTGTGTCTTTGATCTCGGCATTGCGTCTTTTCGTCATTCTTTTTTTGAACGGGAATGATGGGGGAAACATTTTACTTTTTTATTTATATTTTGAGTTATGATTTTTTTATATTTTTTTTGAATTTATTTTTAAGGGGTTTTTTGTGTGGTCACAAATCCTTCTCACACTTCTCATTTTTGCCTCCCTTTATATTTTAACTTTACCCTCAGCTTTAAAACTGTTTTTTAAGGATAAAACAACTTATTTACTTGGTACTTTATTCATGAAAATCGCGATTAATGATTCAGTATCATATAATCACTTTCAAACCACCCCTAAGCTGATTCATTTTTAACAAAAACAAAGAACTGTTGGGACATGAAATGCTTACATCTGTTGCTCTGCTTGACAGCTGGTAGCTTGCTGTCCTTAAAAACTCATTGTATGCCAAGACAGTGCTTTTTAAGTCATCAGTGCTAGCAGGCCTACAAATATTCAGAATGTGCTTTATGTTATGTATTCCAGAGGTGTAGAACACATTGATGTTAATAACCAACTCACCTTGAAACATTCTCTGACTTCCACGACCCATGAAGAGCAGCAGCATCAAGATATAAGCTATCCAAACTTCCATACGTTGCTTGGGCTTGAAGTAACCGTAGCAACTGCCACGAATTAAGTTCCATTGCCCTTAGTAGTTGGTGATCTGTGATATTTAGAGAAGGATCAGTTGTGAATAATTCTAAGTAGCGGCTTGCTGATGTCTAAGCCCAAAAGTACTATAAAAGGTCAAACCTTGTAGTGGATTGAATAAGTCAGCAATAAGATATCCTGCACTATTTTTTGGACTAGGTATGCCGAAAAGGAGAGCCAATGTAGGAGTTATGTCAACCTGAACCAACAAAATAATACCTTCAGAAAGAAAGCACTAAAGGTGTGTGATATACATATTGTACGTGTTAATAATCTTGCAGTTTTACGGATACTGAGTTGCTTCATAGTACGCAAAATTCCTCACAAAGGAACAAGGATTGAAGAGTTCAAGTAAACAATCAAAGAAATCAAGTCAAACCAAGATTTCAGTATACAAAGGTGTGGTTAGGTACACCGTATCTTAGCATTTAGTAACAAGAGTAATCTGATTTTTAAAACTTGGACACATTGGTATGGGTTTGATAGTAGGCTGGAACCGGAATAGGCATAAGTTATGACTACTTAAAAATGTTGTTAGGGTTACACATTCATAACCAAATCTATATGCAGCAAGAATTCTCATTTTTAAGAGTGAAATACCTGATTGATGGTATCATATGTAGCTGACACATTACTGATTCCCGGGCCAATAAAAAGTGCCAATGAATCTGTTTCTTCATATGAAGAACCCCCATGATTACCGTTTTCTTGCATGCCATGATCACTAACTACCACCTACAGAGGAAACTGAAATTAGTGTGTGTGTATACATTGAATTTAAGGAGATATATATGTATACATATACAAACCAAGAGTGTTCGTCTGTGATCACTTTCTTGAGAGTGGATGATGCTCAAGTGAATCTGTTTGATAATATCATCCATTTCTTGGAGTTTGGGTCCCATCATGACACTGAAACAGAGAATCAGTAGCAACAATAAAGGCTCTTTTTTAAGCTGGGCGAGGCTAAGACACGTACCTAGTGTGCCCACCAAGATGTCCAACATGATCCAAACCAAGATAATGAAGAATCTGATATCAAATCGCAGAGAAGTTTAGTATTAGTTTGGATGTAATAACAGTTCAAATAAGTTTTATCTGTGTGTCAGGGTGGTTTACAAACAAATGCGTATCTATATTCACAGACAAATGTGGGCATGAGATTAATAAGCTAAAAGAATATAATTAGGCTAAATCTAAACCTACAATAATATTGAGACATATTAACTATTAAACAAACACACATGTATAAGTAGCAATTTAAAGCTGGCAAAGAAATTATTTTATATAGGTTCCTTAATTAGTTCCTACATGTGTGTTTTGTGTAATTAGTTATTGGTTGTTTGACTATTTGGAAAACAATATAGGTAGGTAAAGTTTCCGATTCCCACGTATATATGAATTTCAATAAAAGGATTAAAAAGGCTTAGTCGTATAAAAATTCTAATAATGATGCAGAGAACTGGAACAGAGTAAGCAGGAATGGTAAAGACAAGCTCAAAAGCAACACATTCCAATAGATGTCACAACTTGCAAAAAGGTTGGAGGATAACAAAAAATGAACAAGGTACAGATGTAATTGTCTAGTAACACCACAACAGCTCTAACATAATTATCATGGGTAAAAGCTACTATAGAATTATAATTGAAGTTAGCATACCAGAAGATTCCAGTCATCCTTGTAAAGTTCATAACTCAGATGCCGAGAAACATTGTGATCCACTTGCACAGTATCTTTAACCTATATCAAGAACAATTTTCCAAAAAAGAAAAACATATGAATTATAACAATCAAATTTACAACTTCTATGGCAAGCAGACAAACAAAAGGTGAAAGCAATCAATATATGGCAAAAAAGATTTACTTTTGAATTAAAAAAATGCTAAGAAATATTATGTAGTAAAACAAAACTATAAAAATTAATGTATTGTCCTGAACTTTCTTCCCACGTGATATTACTACACATTGACCTAAGAATACAGCAATAATTATACATTTTTCTCATTGCCATTCAAAGTGGACTGCATTCTAATTAGCACTAAATGGCCCGTTCTACTGAAGTACACTATCATCAGCTACTCTATGGTTATTCTTAATTATTACTCAAGCATTTTGCCAAAGGATATCAGAAATCAAGTCATTAGATGTAGGAAAAGAATATATGATAAGCTTAAGTTATTGATCCAATCAACGGTATCCAATTCAAGAAAGTTATATTGATTGAACAAAGTCTTATATATTGGGTTGGGGGTTTAGTCAAGACTATGTAGTCTGAATGTGTGATATACACATATATCAAGAGCTTGGTGTCCATATTATAAGTTTGTAAATGAACAAGCACTTACAAAGAAACTACTAACTCCATCATGCCTCGTAAATAATCCCGGAAACAGCTTAAGCCACGTTTCGTCACCAAGCATAACCATTTTCCAACCTATTCTGAAAAACTGGCCTGCAACGATGTATTAAGCAGCAGCCTAGCTTGTATTGTATATGACTTAAAAATCTGAGCGCACCTATAATGTTGTCTTCCAAGAGAGCTTGAGTATTGAAATTAAAGAGAACATCCAAGAATCCAGCGATTGAGCCGGTAGTGATGGCCTTCAAGCGTGGCAGAGTAACGGTGGGAGGTGCAGCCTTTGCGTGGTAAGCCAATGCCATTTTACTGGCCAACAAAGACTGGGTATACGGCATTGCATCCTTTAATGGAGGTGTATTTCCAAGAACAAACTCTGCTTGAACACCAGATACATAAAGCTTCTGGATTTATCATAGATTAGATTATGCTGTTAAATTGAATTAATAGTTCCATAGATGCATACCATTAGTATGAGTCTGTCATAAGAAGGTGGGATCTGAGACAGTTTGTGGTATAATGATTTGAGGTGATGGTTTTGCAATTGAAATTGAACATCTTCCTCAGACGACGGAGGGTGGTAACTCTCTGGTCCACTGTTTGTTTGTTTGTTTGGGATTATTATTACTCTTTATAAAGTCAAAAGATATGAAAATGAAAGGTGAAGTACCTGAGACCGGAGAGAGCTGGTTTAATGGGAAAAAACCCAAAGACGAAAAGTGAGAGGCCGGTGAGCTCAACTGCAACTGCAGCTGCTGTGACCACTGTCAACTTGCTGCACTTCATCAACGAGATTTAGGGTACCTGGAGGATTCACTCCACCATTAACTCTTTCGAGTTTTAATTTATCAGAATCTATATATATTATTATTATTATTATTATTATTATCAATGCACCATTAAGTCTCCGGCTGTTGTGACCTTTGAAGAATCATCTCAGGCTAAATTAAATTGAGTCTCCGGCGATGCTAAATTGCAATCAAGGCGACTTTCCAATTCATATTCAGGCTTCAATTGCAATGAATACGACCTTATACCTTCATTCCATCGGTTACAATTTCTACTCCGGCGACAATTAATGTTCACTTCGGTTTGTTTTCTCCCTCATTTACTACTTTTATTGCTCCTTATATGTTACATATATCAACAATGGCTGTAAAATATCATCACAATATATCAGGGTTTCCAGCAATTCGCACGTAACGCCCAGAGCAAAAGATTCACAGCGGCTGTAACACCAATTGCAGGTTTATTCTTCTCTAATTTCACTGTTACTCAACAAAAAAATTGTCAAAGAAATAACCGATGAACTGGTACAATCTGAATCTATTTTATTATTGAAGGTTGGTATGGCGGGATGAAGTTGAAATATTGAGGATGTTAAGAATGACAGCAAAAATGTCACAGGCTTCCTCACTGAAGATCTTGAAAAAGCTTAATTCAAGAGCAAATCAGAAGGTTATTAAACTGAATTTGAACATTTATGTTCTAATTTCACTGTTTCCAAACTTGATTTTTTACTGAACGTTTGACTTATTTTAGGCAAGTTTAGAAGGGTAAATCGGTTTGGGTGACGTGCAACGTTCAAGATTTAAGGAAGAAACAAGCACTCGGTGACCCTAGCAAGGTCTGGGGTAGAAATCACCAATGTTCCTTGTAGAGTTCCCGATGCAAGGTATTACTAATATGGGGATTTTTAGATTTTAACATTGTGCCTATCAACTGCTTGAAGAAATGCCTTAGTATAATCTCATTTACTCCATTGTTAATTATACTTTATCTGGTTTTTATTCACTAAGTTAGGTTTGGATTTTATAAACCTTTTGATTTTATTATCTGGTTTTTAAATTTTTGAAATTTTTATGTCTCTTTTATGTGATTTACCGTTAGGTTTAATTTGAGTACCGACACAAACGTAACCGATACCGACCAAAACGCGTGGGTCGGTTTGTGTTCAAACCGAACCAAAAACCAAAATTTTGGTTTATGTATTATTGAAAACAATTCAGTGTCATTTATTTTTGGGTTTTTCAGTTTTCATAATGGGTTCGCTTCGGTTTGTTTGTTTTTTGTTTTGTTTTGTTTTACCATCTAGGCTAGAAAATTCGGGTATAAAAAAAGGCCAACAATCATCAATTTGGTCTTGAAACTATGGGCCTAAATCTTTTTTGTTAATTAATAATGAACTGATTTATTGCCCATTTCAACCTAAACTTTAGTTCTAAATTTCTTTGTTACTTAAATACTTAGTAACCATCATGAATCACCTTATTTGCTTTCAGCCAGGAATCACTATGGGTTTATGGTTTTGAGGATCAAACCAATCATATAAAACTCTATAGGTTGTCTCTTTTGTCTTTCTCGAGTGCAGCTTGGTGAAGCTATATATCTCAAGATTAGAAGCAAAATACCTGGTTCAAGGATCAGATTAGAGACAAGTCACCTTAACCTTCTCTATGCAGCAAGGTAATTTTTTTATTTCCCTAAATACCCCCCTAGGGTTGTAGACTGCGCTCGAACTCGGATCGTTTTGACTTACCAGAGCTCGAGCTCGGCTTGTTTTGATGATTATTCGAAAGCTCGAGCTCGTCTCGTTTATTATTTATTAATTTGTATTCATTTATATTATTTTTATATATTTTGAGAACTTTTATACAAGCATAAGCTCAGCTCGAGCTCGTGTGTAGTTTGAAATTAATACATAGAAGCCCAAAAGAGTTAAAACTTAAAAAAAATACACAAGGTTCGTGAGCGCTTTACGAGCCTAAAGGAAACCATGTTCCCAAGCGTTCAAAGTAAGCGATTACCCTTTGAGGGTAATCACGCGTGGGTTGGTTTGCGTTCAAACCGAACCAAAAAACAAATTTCTGGTTTATGTTGTATTGAAAACAATTCAGTTTCAGTTTTTTAGGTTTTTTTTCAGTTTTCATAATGGGTTTGGTTTTGTTTTTTTTTTTTTTTGTTTTACCATCTAGGCTAGAAAATTTGGTAAGAAAAGGCAAAGAATCATCAATTTGGTCTTGAAACTCTGGGCCTAAATCTTTTTTGTTAATTAATAATTAACTGATTATTGCCCATTTCAACCTTAACTTTAGTTCTAAATTTTATTGTTAGTCAAATAGTTAATAACCATCATGAATCACCTTATTTGCTTTCAACCGTTAATCACTAAAGGTTTATGGTTTTGAGTATCAAACCAACCATATAAAACTCTACTTTTTCTTTCTCGTGTGCAGCCTGGTGAAGCTATATATCTCAAGACTAGAAGCAAAGTACCTGGTTCCAGGATGAGATTGAAGACAACTCACTTTAACCGTCTCTATGCTGCAAGGTAATTTTTTTTATTTCCTTAAATAGCCCACCAGGGTTGTAAATCGAGCCCAGCCCGAGCTTGACTGCGCTCGAACTCGGATCCTTTTGACTTACAGAGCTCGAGCTTGGATCGTTTGATGATTATTCTAAACCTCGAGCTCGTCTCGTTTATTAGTTATTAATTTGTATTCATTTCTATTTTTTTATATATTTTGAGAACTTTTAAACAAGCATAAGCTCAGCTCGAGCTCGTGTGTAGTTTGAAATTAATACATAGAAGCCCAAAAGAGTTAAAAATTAAAAAAAAATACACAAGGCTCGTTAACGCTTTACAAGCCAAAAGTAAAGGACCTTCCCAATACAAGGCTTGTACTCGAGCTTCATAACTAAACAAGCTTTATTCAACGATTGGGCTTGATAAGGCTCGGATCGTTTCGGGCTTTTTATCGACGATAAAATTTCGAGTAGCATGCAAGCCGCTCAGCTCGTTTTCGGGTATGTCGTTGGTGGGACTGACATTGCAATTCGGGTAAGCACATAAAATTTTAAATTTTATAATGATTATATATAATTTTTGAAACTATTATGTTAAATATTAACATGTAAATAATCATACAAATTTAGTTTGCTTGATAAAATAAAGGAAAACCTATATCACATGTGCATGGTTTGTAACATGACTCATAGTTACTTCTTGCAATCCTAATGACAGTTCAATGTTCAAACTTTCAAACTGAATATTTTAGCTCGAATACGCAAGTTATTAACTTTAATTTTCAAAACTTGACTTTCAGTTTATGAAGGCCCTTTATTTTAGTTCTTCAAATAAATTAAGAACAGTCTGTTTTACCCTTGTCATATTAAACCCTTGGCACATAATAATTAAAATTTGAGTTAGTTTTAATTATAATTTTAAATTATGGTTTCTTATAGGTGTTAATAATGCTATTAAAAGATGGTGGTATTTGCTTGAATTTGACTGCGATTTCTAATGTATTTTTAATGGTATGAAACCATGCTGACTTTTTTACGCTGGGCTTCTTTATTTTTGAGTGTATCTACTTATAATTAGTGTCAAAGTATTCAAAATTTTATTGCAGCCTGCAGGAGATACAGAGGCAGGGGCCTTTACGAAGTTGGCGAAGCATGTTGAAGACTTAACATGGAGTTAGACTTTGAAAAGCATTTAAGGGTAATTTTTATGTGTCCAACAAAGAATAGCATGTTAATGTTAGTAAAATATTTTGATATTCTAAAAAGTTTGCGCTGCTTGCGGTTTGATCTTGAAGAAGCAAAAGGACAAGAAATCACAAAGTTGCAAAATACTTGGTAAAAAAATGCAAATAAAAACGGATGATATGCATTCAATTAAATTATTCATAAAACGAAGCAGCAAAATTCGCTATTAAACAAGCTCCGCCAATTAAGTAAATAAGGAAGTGCAGCTTTTAGGTGATGCTAAAGTGGAGGAGTTGGAGATTAACTTATTTCTTGGGTGAGTGTGATTAATCAAGAATCATGACTGAGAATACAAGTTTGAAATATTAGGTTTTATGTGTTGGACTCGGTTTGCCCAAGACACATATTATTATTGATGTGGCTAGTACGTTATGATCCAAGTCGGGTCATACCCAATAACAAGCTAGACAAACACCAATAATATTTGTTTATATATGATATGATCATAACAAACAAATATTAACACTTGAGTTATTTGGAAAGGGGTTTCTAAATACATTGTACTTGTGAAATAAATAAATCATATGGATCATTTATACTTTGAGAGAGAGCATTCCATAGTGTTATTTAAGATGGTTAAATAACAATATGTGAATAATGGTTACCAAGAATGTTACCTATATTGTGTTATATTTATTTTGTGAAACAACACAATGTGAGTTTTATGATATACAACTTATTTAAAGAAAAAAAAATATATAATTTGAAATGGGTGAGAGGGTGACCGCCCTCCCCCCCCCCCTCCCCCTTTTTACTCTCTCACACTTATTTTATATTATTATGTTTTCTTTAGTAGAGACATGCATTGGATGTGAGTGGGTGCCATGGGTGGTGCTTCCATTAACTCTCTAATTCTCTTTCATTCATTCTTACAACATTTTTGCAAGTAACAAAACATTCCTCTCTTCCTTTTCTCTCCCATTTTCGGCCATAAGGAAGAACATCAAGGAGGAGTTGGTTTTTCAAGTGAATCCTGGCTAAACAAAGGTGTATTGTCGGAGGCTTGGGGTATGCTAGCTTGAGGAGCTTCCATATTCAAGTTCTTGCATTTCAATCATTCTTTCTTCACCCGGTTTTGGTTTACTTGAAAGGTAGTTTAACATGCATGAACTTATAGTGACATGCATGTGTTTGATAGTATGTATTTCGTATATGGATCCGGGTTTGGGTTTTGCATGTATAAAATTGGTTTTATACACCATAAACTAACAAGATTTAAAACATTTATTCGCTGCATTTTTGGTAAAAGTAAGGTTTTATGACTTAGATAATCTTGTTAAAACCCAACATTATGTTCTGCCACGCCACAAACACAAAGCTACTATAAACAATATTGGTTGTTTTTTGTTTTGCCTCAAACATGATTTTGAAGAACAATGCCAAATTGATAATTGTAAATTGGTTGTTTTTAATTTATTTTGCATGCCTTTTATTTTGCCTCACACAAAACTACTATAACGTATTTTGGTTCCCTATGTCGGTACATAACAAACCAAGCCCCTACCAACCAAATCCCCATCGTCTCTTCCGCCGCAACGTGCGGGCACCTCTACTTGCTATTATTATAGACATTTACATTATTTATTACATATTTACCCATCACTTAAAAATCAATTACATATTTCCCATCTCTAAATCACACATATTACATATCTCCGTATTTCATTAAATAATAACTAATTAAATGACTGTTTTACCCTTAATGACATAATTAAGGATTTGCATATATCCAATTCCTTAAAACATCAATTACATATCTCCTCAAGTTCAATCCAAACCGAGTCGATGTAAAGACGAACATATTGAACACTAATAAACCAATTGGTATCGAACTTTTTAATCAATAGTCAATATAAAAAAGTTTTGGATAAAAATTTTTTTACCAACAAAAACAACTCAAGTATAATTAAAAAGTGTACATGAGACGACGGGATTCAGAAGGAAAAAATGGTGGTAAGTGGTAACCATTTATGGCGATGATGAGATTGTCAGAAGCTTGCTGGAAAAAATCGAGCTTCCTGAAATTAGGTTGGAGAAGATGATTTGATGGTGTGGGTTTAACTCTATAATTACTAATATAACTTTGCTTTTTAACTAATTTATTAATGGTAAGAGATACATGTAACTTGGTAATTTGATATGAAAAGGGGAAATATGTAATTGCTTGTTAGGTACGAGGAAATATGTAACTAAGGGTATTAGGTAAGAGGAAATATGTAAAAATCCCTTATTATTATTATTATTATTATTACTACCACTACTACTACTATCTATATTATATTATTAAGGAGGAAATGGTAATTTCACGTCACGACGACATAAACGACATTTCACAATTGCGCAGAAAAAATAATTTGCCATTACATATTTTCGTTCTTTAAGCGTATCGTACAACTTCACGAATCTTCATGTTTTGTGTAATTACTCTTTTAATCCTTTATGGTGCCATCAATTAAAGAAGTAGCTTTGAAGAGTCGCCGGTTATTGATTTTATTATTGATTACTTATTTATCCATCCAAGAAAAACCCAGTAAAATGAAATCAATTACATTCTCCTCTTCCTAAAAAACCTAAAGCTTCTAGATGTCGCTGTATGATCAATTAAACTCAATATGTCTTCGTAGCAGGCGATTCAATGACCTTAACCTTCAATTGCCTGCCATCAACCCAAGCAAAAGCCTACAATGAATTCACCCTGGCCGTTCACGACACACATCACCTATTAATTTCCCTTGGCCATATGTTACAGCCATACAATGTTGGCCTATATATACGCCTCCCTTCCATAGCATGTGGAGTTGAAAGTCTGAATGAGTTCATTGACTTTTGGTCTAAAGCAGTATCCGTTATCTTCGTTTTCGATTCTACTTTCTTATCTTTTCATATATATATTTTAGTTTACCAATATGAAACGACTTAGCTATTAATCCAAAATGGATTATGATAGATGCCTAGATGGTATGTGCATTTAGTTTATTGTTGTTTAATTTAGTTTCTAATTAACTTATTATTAGCTCTAACTTTAATGTTAGTTTAGTTTAGGTTAGGTTTTTACTATTTGATTTAATTGAATGTGCACTCCTATTTGACGCAACTGGTTATGTGCATTTACTCGAAAAATGGTAGTAAAGTCCCTAAAGAATTTGTAAACTGTGACACTAAAGTTTAGCACTCTAATTTGACATAGCTGGTTATCACCTAATATATTAAAGAACTTGGAGAAAAGATGTTTTGAGCCTAATTCAATCCGCTAGCCTCACATGACTCATTAACTATGCTTATGTTAAAAGACCGAATTCCCTCTGTTTACTCAGCTGGCGGAGGTATCATTTGCATATTGGAATGAGCAGAATTAGTGAATTGTCACACATTATTTTAGGCCTTTGAATCATGACGGGTCAAATTTAGTTACATGTGCTTTTATTTATTCACATGTAAACCAGATTGTAACCTGTACAATCTTGAAGAATACTAGGAAAAACTGCATTTTCATAACAATTTTATGTTTCATGAGATGCATTGGTGTAACAATATATTTTTTATTATTTTTTCTATGGTCCCTTGATTGGTATTTTTATGATGCAAGTTCTGTAATCTCATAAAATTTTGGTAGGATAGCATTTAGGGAGTGTTTGGATGCATCTTTGAAATGATTTTTGTGACTTTTGGAATGATCAATTTAGAATGATCAAATAATCAGATGGTCATATTTACACTTTCGAAAGACAAAATGATGACTTTTACTTCAAAAGTAGGTTTGGCTAATGGGTCGCACAGGTTTAGGTCAAAAAGGGTCAATTCAAAAAAGAGTTTATTTGGTTTGGGACGGTTTCATGTCAGAGTGGGTTTGGGTTGGAGAGGATCGGCTTAGTTTAAAAATTGTTTATTTTTTTAAATACTGTACATTTTAAATTTGTTTTGAGTTCTTACTTCTAGGCATGCGCTTAATCCAATGTCACCATCACAAGTTGCATGTGTTCGAACGTTGGCTACGTACCCATCGTTCGTCATGTGTATTTAAATGTTGGTTATGCGTACCATGGCTGGTAAACACACAAAACCCGGCCTAGGTATGCACTTAGCCATGCAAAAAAACAGTACGCTCCGATTACTCACGCTTAGAAAAATGTAAGCTAATATATAAATATATTGTTGACAGATAAAGAATCTTTTTAGTGTAAAAAACCTTGACTCTGTCTAATTATCTTCTTGCCGTTCAAAAGTCAAAGCCAAACCTCTATAGCGTAACTAATTGGTCATATAATTCTTTAAAGTGACTTCATTTTGTCTTTTCAACAGCTTTTACATATGGCTCATATTTATAATTTATGAAGAGTAAAATGCTACCATCTGCCTTACAAAATGAAAATTGAAACTAAAAATCTGATACGTTGAATGATATGAAAGCTTATGCAGACTTACTCATGTTGGTTCAGTTTTTTTTTTTTCTGCAAGGATCTTGGATGTGTTCATCTTATCAATCATTTGTACGAAATTGCACTTTAGTTTTTGATTCATTTTTTTGTGTTCTCAAGATTGTTTTTTTTAAATTATGTATGTACTGTTATTTTAGTTGTTTCAAACTGATTGTAGAGACTTGAGACTTCAAGAAGGGTGATAATTTGTTTTTAGTTGCAGAATAATTATAAAACAAATTGTTTATTTCTTGGTAATTTGATAATCTAATTTCTGATAGCTTGTTGTATGTTTCAAGACATTATCTTTTTATAATTAGTTATTCAACAATATTAGTAAAGTTGATGCTTCTTTTTAGCTTGATTCAAATTGATTATTGAGACTTCAAACGGGTTATTAAAGTTGATGTTTACCCTGCCGCGAAGCGTAATAATAATTTATATTACATATTTTATAACATATGTAGCCGTCCTTTCGACTCACTACGTTACGCCAGTTATATTTAAGAGTATGCGCCTTCTTTCTTTTCCGACGACATTGTGGCATAGACTCACCATTCAATTCCAATTAATACCTGTAGTTATATGGTATCATAAATTGTACTAACTACGTTCCCATCCGCAGGTTGCTGCGCGCGGGCTTATAATTTGGTGTTTTCGGTTGGTTAATGTAGTTGTTTATTTCTCAGAACATGTAGTTCAATTATCACAAACAAAGCCGAATGATAAGGCAAACCTTATATATGAACAATCAAGTGATGAACCTGTACAGTTATTGAAAACGCATAAATGCTTATGTCCAAATAGACTAAACAAAAGCTAAACAAATGAAGTTAGCGTTTTGAAATAAAAACAAACAGTAATAGCACACTTGTTGTACCTACGTATGCACAAATATGGAAACTCAAGAAGTAATTTTGCTAGATCAGCTTAATATTGTATTTTGAGGAAAGGGTAGTAAAAAGTTAATAAATAAATAAATAACATTTCTTAATACGATCCATTCAGCCGAAAAAAGTAACAAAACAAATATACCTTTAGAGAAAATTATAATGGCTACACATATTCACTTGACGCCTTGGCTGCACCTTGTTATGAGCATTGCTTGCGCGGTGGTAACTGTGTTCCGCCTCACTGCTATCAAAATCTTCTCAGATTCGAATCCTTCATTTTGGAGGTTCCGCGGCGTTACCCATCCCTCCCTCCGCCTTTAATGTTCTCAAATTCGTCATTTGTATTCTTGGGAAATTCTTTCTTGTTCTTTGACAAGTCGTTCTTGTTCCCGCCTAAACCATTCCACATGGCCAGCTGTGGGGCTTGTCTGGTTGCTTCCCTGTCGGCATGGGGTGCCATTATTTCTAACCTGGAATGACAAGTCTTGTTGTCTCGAGTTTCTACTGCTCGGAAGTTTTCATCAAACTGCTGACCGCCTGCCTGCGGGCTAACGTTATTCGTGACTTGAATACCCACAGCCAACCCCACCCTTGATGAGGAACGGGGGGTTGAAGAGACCCTATCATGGCGTGACTGAGTGAAATCTTCTTAGCACTACTAGAAAATTGCTTGACTTCCTGCATCATTTTTCGTTGGAAATGTGTAGGAAACCACCATTTCCAACACATTTCCAACAAAAACAGGTTTGTAGGAAAAAGCCTCGTGAAAAATATTTTTTTACGAATTTCCAACACATTTTCTAACGCATTACCCACAAAAATATATTGTTGGAAGTTTCCAACGCATTTCAAACACATGTAATTATAACTTTTGTTTTCAATTTCTAATGTATTTCCTACGCATATTAACATATTTTCTTACGCAATCTAATTAATTTTGTTCTTTTTATTTCTTAAATTTTTCTACGCATTTCCTACGCACCTAAATAGTTTCGTTTTTATTTTCCTACACATTAATTATTTTTTTAATATTTTTATTCTATGCATTTTCAATGCATCTAATATTAGTTTAACTTTTTTTATATATTTTTTTTCCTGCATATTTCAAAAAGATTCTAACAAATAAATAAAGCTGGATGTATTATGCTAAAAATGCATAAAAAAAGTAATTTAGAACACATTTTACAAATCAACCACAGATACAATAATTTAAATTAAAAGGTTCAAAGTGCATAACTATTTTTAGAAGGATTGATTGCAAAATCAAACTACTAATTTGCACAACACTCAAATTCTCTTAAACACTTCAAGCTTTTGTATCTTTTCTTCATTTTTCATACGCTCGTTTTCCATTTCTTTCATTCAATGTTCCAAGTCTTCTCTTGCCTTCCGTTAATTTTTTGGTTGTTCTTTCATTTGGGCAGTCACTGTTAATATTCTTGGAGCAGCCAAAGTCTAATCATTTTCAAAAATAAAAATTTTGATTAGTACAAGCTCCAAGTTTTTCCATTATATAAGGTTGTTAGGTTATATATCAAACAAAACACCTGAAGATTATAATCAATGTAGGCAAGTATTATAGGCTGGGGTTTCATGCACTGAAATGGTACTTTGAAGAAGCTGCATTAAATTGAAACATGAAAGCGTTAAACTTAATTGTAAAAGATGCAAGGGATATTGAACCAATGTGTAGAAATTAACTATAAATATATCCAAAACCGGCCCTTGTAAGTTTGATCAAGCGTTTGACAACCAAATTTGAAAACTTAATAGGTATTGAAGCAACCTGCTCAAACTATTATTAATCAAAACGTCTAAAAAAACTACAATGGCCCTAACCTATTTTAGATATTAAGTTAACTTGCTAACCAATAAAAATAATCAAAGAGTTATAATGCATCGCAATCTATTTGAACTCCATTCGAGCTCTCTTTATACCTCTTATTTTGGATAAACCTCAGATATAATCCAAGCTATTCCTTAACGTAGTGACTGTTACTTTAGTCAAGCACTATTTGAACTAATATTTGTCAAATCTCCAATATTTAGTATGAATATCTAATACGACTAAAAGAATCAATATTTTTTCTTGGTTCTGATTAGCTGGAAAAAAAAAATAGATAAACAGCTTTCTTCAAGTAGGTTAAAAGTGTATAAAAACAATGATGATACCTGCACATGGTTGGTTCTTAGCATTGCCTCAAAGTTTTGCCAAGTATGGTTGAGCTTTGTCATTAGACTTCATCATTTCATTCTACAAATCAAGAAACTGTCTTTTGGTATCCAAAAGTTAGAATAAACTCAAAACAAAAGGACCTTATTTATAAACATTTCTTACCAAATAACAGAATCAAGAGTTGAACCCACCAATTCTTTGCAACCAGCCAACCAAACTTATTACCATTTTAAAAGCATCGACAGATGAGCCCAATCCTGCAAACATCAAGGCAACTAACACAAACTATGTAAAACTTACATAAAAAGATAAAACTTGACAACTATGTTGATTGAAAATCCAAAGACTCACATTGGCATTTTGTCGAACAGTTGGCATGCATAACTTCTAAACAATGTAGAAAACTCAAACTAAGTTCAATTCAGCCCCAAATTCACAACCTTACACAAGAATCTTTATAGATCAATAACTATTGTTAAAATACAAATTATCCAATGTACCAGATACAAAAGAAGTACCTGCACGATACATGAGTTTGTGATTGGGCGGGAGATGACGTTCTGCATCTTCATTTCTTCTTGCTAACTCCTGACTGCAAACATGAATAATTGAATATAGAGGGTGTGAAACCAGTGAATTAGTTTTGGCCT
>NW_027497388.1:40000-153559 GCF_021521415.1 Bidens hawaiensis | reverse complement strand
TGGTGAAGTGTATAGGGTTATGATCATCATCGTGTAACTGTAAGCTTTGTTGAATCAAATGTTCTGTAATTCTGATCTCGTGATTAGCTACTAGCCTCTAACCGCTTTCCATTTTGATCGTCATAAAGTACTGCCGAACGCCAGAAATCCAACTGATGATTTCGATAACTCACTGGACATTCAGTCAACGAGAATCTTAGATTAGACTGTTGAAGCCATCTAATCATATCCGCCAGTACTTCATTATCAGCAGTTACTTGGAGAAGAGCGCACATATTGTGCTTCTTATGAAACAGATATATGGGTTTGTCCTCCGTATCTATACATACACAGACAAAAACATATTCATAGAAAAAATTAGTCATAAAGTTCATAACTTTAACAAATTTGAGGTTATAATTTGAAGAAGTAGAGAGAATAAATGTCTTTATGAACCTGTGCTTCGACAAATTAATAACCTACACATATAACAGAGAGTTAGTTCAAATGAAAATTAACTGCCCAATTCCATATAATCGGTGATGGAAATCAATCAATTAATGCTTACCGAGACAGAATTTGAGGGCTGGTTAATTTAGGGTTAGGAGAAATAATAAGGCGGTTGTTTGCAAAAGTATTTGGAGAGATAAGTGAAGCATGAAATTTCACTAAGTCCCTCTTATATACATTTTGAAAGTGGGTTTTAAATACATTTTGTCTTTTAGTGGGAAAAAGCTGTCAAACAGTAAAAATATCTTATTTAAAAATATTCCCCTTTAAAACCTTGTTCGATAAAGCACATTTAGTATACCTTCTTGAAAAGGTAAATTTCAGAAAGCTTGTTAGGTATAACATATTTTATCAACCTTGCTCGTTCTAGAATTTGTTCAGAAATTATAAAGTTTAAAAATAAATCTAAGAGAGTAAAGTGAAGGAAGCTTACTCGAAATACAAGATTGCTCGAAAAATAAATCACAAGACAAATAATCAAGTATAAATCATCAAATGGACAACCTTGCTTGGAATCAGTAAAGACACCCAAATAATATCTTAGAAAGATTTCTATTAGTCAACCTTGCTTGAATAGCTGAACATATCATAAACCTTACCCGTAAAACTTAAAAAGTTAAAAAAATATTCAGTTAAGTCTATTTTCACACAAAAGTGTGCCCGGAAATAATTCAGAAGTGCAAAGTGTGCTAGAAAAAACTTTAAGGCACATACATAATCATCAAAGTGTACTCGTAAATGTGAATGAATCATTTAAGGCACATACATAATCATCAAGCTTGCTCGGATATCTCAAACAGTTAAACAAAACAACAAAGTTTGCTAGAATTTCCTAAGAATATCAAAGCTTGCTAGGAAATTCATATTCAACATTGATAAATGTAAAGCTTGCTAGAATAAGTCAAATATCCTATAAAATAGTTAAGTTTGCTAGAATAAATTAAACTTGTTAAAGCTTGCTAGAAATATCATAAACAACTATAAAGCTTGCTAGAATGACCTAAAAATCCTATAAAAAAGTTAAGTTTGCTAGAAAATTTAGAGATCGTCTAAGCTTGCTCAAATTAACATAGTCAAACATATTCCAATTTCAACCTTTCCCGAAAGTGTTTTACTTCAAATAAAACAGTCAAGCCTACCCGAAAGTATGTGATACATCAAATCATGCCCGAAATGAATAAACTCAGACAAAAACATCTAAGTTTGCCCGATAAGGTTGAAATTCATCATACCTTACCCGAAATTACATGTTCAAACCTTTCTAATGTAAAATGCAACTCTTTTTGTCTTAAACCGTGTTTCATACACATTTATCATTCAAAATCAATGGTTAAGAGCAAATTGTGCATAAAAAGATCAAATTTCAGTTATATTTCCTTTTCATTTGAAAAGATCTCAACATGGGATCATATTGGTTAAGTTGCCTTTTATTACTTCATTCTCAACATCATTATGACATATCAGATAGGTTGCCAGCAGGTCTAGACTTAGCATGATTTTTCATTTCATATTGGTGATATGTATTAAGGTTCAGTTATATTGCATAAGACTAAAATAGATAACACTTATTATGTTCTGATACTCCATATATATTCTCAATGCTTATTTGGCTTTCTCCAAATCACCCAGAATTGACTCCGACCCCCGGATATATGGTCAAAATTTTACTGATAGAACAGTTTAAAGGTTTAGATTTTTCTTTTCAAATTTACAAACATATGTGAGGTTGAACGTTGGACTTATAGGCCACGCAATTCGGTCTTACAAGCCTTTCATTCAGGATGTTTAAAGGAACTTATATGATTGCCTCCATCCCTGTAGTTCTAGAATTAACCCTCATGTTTGCATTATTCATAAAAATTTGTGAACACATATCAACTTTTGGTTGAATAAATATTAAAATAGTGTTGATCACATTGTTCTTTGTAATTCTCAATAAGATACTTCATTTTTGGTGACCAAATACCAACAGGCTCGTGTATGACTGGATAATCACATTTCTTCCTATCATGCGAAAAGATATATATAGGAACATGCATAGATAACAATGTATCTCCACATAAAGTTTAGCATTTTCTTTATGTTTATATCACCTCTGATTTTACACATCATGGAAAGCACCCATACATGATAATGATTGTACTAACTGTCTTTTTAGCCTATTAAAACCATAAGATTAGAAGAAATAACCAATGCACTATCATTTCCCAAAAGGTTGGATCAATCTTCACTTTCAACCTTTTAAGCTTCTATAAAGCTTGAACTGAATAATCTATCATGTCTCTGCACCATTAAATTAGCTCTGTTTTGACAAAAGTGTTTTGAGAAAAATATTCTATATAAAGTTAATTTGAGGAGCCATTTTTGTCACAAAAACACGTTTTGACACAATTATTTTGAAGCATATTCAAACACATATTCAAATCTCAATATAAATGATATCATCAAAACAAGCAGACATCACAGAATGTATAGTGTAGCATATCCTAACAACATCATCATATGAAATGATTCACATAATAAAGATATCAAATAAGCACATACAAATAGATCAAATCAAATACTTATACTGACATCACACATTCACTGATAATTACCTTAAGCATCAAGGACACCTAAGATACATAAATAGTCATTCAAATCACATATCAGCAAACATTAATCATAGCTTCACAAATCAATCAAACAAACATTCAACAAGACTTTGAAAAGATAGTTTGCACAACAAGCACACATCATCATTCAGACCTCATTAGAATTGATCATTCCCAGAGCTTTAAGGAGAAAGTTAAACCTGGTTCTATCAAGTGGCTTGGTGAATAGGTCAGCCAAATTGTCACTTGTGTCAACTCTTAACTTCAATTAGACCTTTTTCACTACAATTCCTAATAAAATGATGTATGATTTCAATGTGCTTGGTCTTGAAATTATGTACAGGATTCTTAACAATAAATGATGCAGTAGTGTTGTCAATGAAAATAGGAGTGTTTAGAAAATACAAACCATAATCCAGCATTTGGTTCTGAATCTAGAGAACTTGTGCACAGCATGCACATGCAACAATTTACTCAGCTTCTGTAGTTGAGATGGACACTGTAGTCTGTTTCTTGCATTGCCAGGATACCAATCTGTCACCCAAAAATTGACAACCTCCAGAAGTGGATTTTCTGCTCATGTTGCACCCATCATAGTCACTGTCTGTATAGGCAAATAGATCAAAGGAGTGGATCTTTAGGTACCAAATTCCAAGATTAGGTCTTCCTTTCAAATATCTAAAGATCCTCTTGACAGCATTCATTTGAGAGACCTTAGGACTTGATTGGAATCTTGCACAAACACACACAGCAAACATGATGTCTGGCCTTGAAGCAGTCAGAGACAACAGAGATCCAATTTTTGCTCTGTATTCATGTTCATCTACTGGCTCCGCCTTTTCATCTGCAATCATTTTCTCATGTGTGTCCATAGGAGTTGAAGCAGTTTTGAGGTCTTGACACTTGAATTTTATGTCTAATATATCCTGTACATACTTAGACCGGTATATGAAAATTCCATCAGCCTTCTGTTGAACTTGCAATCCAAGAAAGAAGTTCATTTCTCCCATAGATCTCATGTTGTACTTGGACTTCATCAACTCCATACACATTTGTTCATTGGTTGAACCAAAAATAATATCATCAACATAGACTTGTAACAGCAGCAAATCTCTTCCTCTTTTCTTATTGAAGAGGGTCTTGTTAATAGCTCCCCTTTGGAACCCATTATCAAGTAGATGATTTGAAAACTCATCATACCAAGCTCTTGGAGCTTGATGTAGTCCATACAAAGGTTTGTTTAACTTATACACTCTGTTAGGATAATCAGGGTCCTCAAATCCTGGTGGCTGAGTCACATACACCTCCTCCTCTATTTTTCCGTTCAAAAATGCAGATTTGACATCCAATTGGAATACCCTTATATTCTTTGAGGCAGCATAAGCTAAGAAAATTCTTATAGCTTCAAGTCTTGCAACTGGTGCAAAGACTTCCTCAAATTCAATCCCTTCGCATCCTAATGCAACAAGTCTTGCTTTATTCTTAATCACAATCCCCTTTTCATCTTTTTTATTCCTGAAAACCCATTTGGTTCCAATGGCATATCTGTTTCTTGTGTTGTCTACAAGTTCCCACAGTTGCAGATCTCTGAATTGAGCCAACTTCTCTTGCATAGCTTCTACCCAACTATTGTATTTCAATGCTTGAACAATGTTCTTGGGTTCTATTTGGGATAGAAAGCAGGAGTACAAACAAATGTTTGCAAATTCATAAGCACTTCTTGTTACTCTTTCATTGATGTTTCCAATGATGTTCTCAGGTGGATGATTCTTTTCAACATAAGAGGATTGTAAAATCTCATCAGTAGATATAGAAGATTCAAGATTTATGTCATTGAGATCAGGTTTATCAATGATCAAATCAGTTGTTGCATCATGAAATTCAGGTGCTTCTCATTATTCTGTTGTGAGGTAGAAGCATCATGATTTCCCATATTCAATCTTTTAAATAAATGTTCATATCTTTCATTTCTTCTAGCTTGAGTCTGAACTTCATTTTGGTTGCTAGGATCATCCTCATTTAAGACATGATCATCCTGATTCTCTTGATTACCATTGTCTTGGACCTGTTCTTGATTGGGACCTTGGTCTTGATCTTGAAGTTGTTCATTTTCAGCAATTGAGGGAAATCTTTATGAATTTGTATTCAGGTCTTTTACCAGCAACCTTGGACCACAACTTGTCCAAATCAATTTTCTTTGATGATTCTTCCATATGCACACTGGTTTTGTAAAAAGTATTATAAAGTCCTCAGGATAAATCTTGAAGGACTTGATTAACTTCTCAAGATCAAACAGCCATGTTGCTCCATCAACAGTATTGAACTGACTTTCATTGAAAATAACATTAGAAGATTCAATGACACTCAAATGGTCTTTCACGTGGAGTCTGTAGGCTTTTGAGTGTGTTGAATATCCAACAAAGAAACAATCCAGAGATTTGGACTGAAACTTGGTGAGATAATCCTTTGTGTTTAGCAGTGAACATTTGCAGCCAAAGGGCTTGAGAAACTTTATGTAGAGCTTTTTTTAAACAAAATCTCATATGGAGTTTTGTCTTGACTTTTGTTGAGAAGGACCCTGTTCTGAACATAGCAAGCAGTATTGATAGCTTCTACCCAAAATGTAACAGGCAAGAAGGCATCTGCTAACATAGTCCTTGCAGCTTCAATAAGTGTTCAATTTCTTCTTTCTGCAACCCCATTTTGTTCAGGAGTTCTAGGAGTAGAGAATTGTCGATTAATTCCTTTTGCATTGAAAAATTCTTCCATTACCCCATTCTTGAACTCAGTCCCATTATCACTTCTCATAACCTTCACCCTTGCATCCAACTGGTTCTCAGCCCTCTTACACATCCTTTAATCAACTCAGCAGCTTCATCTTTGGTACTTAGGAAATAAACCCAAGTAAATCTTCAAAAATCATCAATGATCACCAAATAATATCTCTTTTTACCAATGCTTGGTACACTGACAGGACCAAAAAGATCCATATGAAGCATTTCAAGCACTTGATCAATTGAGTTTATGAGCTTTGTTTTGTGATACGACATGTGCTGCTTACCCTTTTGACAAGAAAATCAGTTGTCATCAAGTTTGAACTCTCTTGTGGGTAAACCAATTACATGCTCACCCTTCACAAGTCTGTTCACCAAATCACCATTTAGTTCCCTTGACTTTTCTTAGAGAACACACCCTTAACATTTTTTTTTCCATTTCGTGGTGAATTTTCTGAATCATCAGACTTTACTGATCTTGAATCACCCCTTGGAACAATTCTAATGGGTTGAGTATTCTTCTTCATGACTACATCAGATTTATTTTAGGAATTGTTTCTTTTTACTTGTTGTATTGTAGTCCTTTTCAGTTTTTCTTCAACTATCACAGTAACTTTTTCATTCTTCATAGCTTTTGAACATTCACCTTTTTCTTCCACTTCCTCACACTTCTTCCCTTTGCCCAAGTATTCATCATACTTCTTCTTGTACATACCAAAATCTTGCCCAAACTTGGTTTCATTTGGAACAAAAACTGATTTGTATGTAAACCTTTCATGACTAGAATCTGTGTGGTGACCATACTCATCACATTTTTTGCATCATACTTTTCCTCTGAAACTTTCATGTGAAACTCCTTTCTTGAACCTTTCACTTGGTCTAGGAGGTTAATGCCAATGGTCTTCTGAGTTTTGAGCCCATCAAAATCAATGGAAAAGGGCATAAAATCTTCAATCTTGATATCTTTTCTTTCAACTTTGCCTTTCACAAACTTTATTTTCTCCATCTTAATAGGCACCTCATCCAGACTTCCTTTGTACCTAGTCTGTCTTCTCTAATATTCCTCAATAGTTTCACCCTCACCAATATCAAATAATTCTTGACTAGAGAAAACATGGTACACTGGAATAAATTGATCATTTGAAAAAGTTTCCTTTGGCTTCTTTCTGTTATTTTTCTTGATCTTTCTTAAAACTTCCTTGCTCGATGGCTTTACTGCATTGTAAGCACCCTTAGACATTTTTGAACCTTCACATATGTCAAATGACACATGTTCTCTTCTCATTTTCTCATAATGTCTTTTCATCTTTGGTGTAGCAGGTGGTAACAATGGAAGTTGGTCAGTTGAGTTTGGTTTTCCATTTCTTTTGTTCTTGACACCTTCATCAATTGAACTTTCATCACTTGTATCATTTAAATCATCCACATTCAAACACTCATCATCAAAGTCATCCTCAGAGATTTGAATTCCAACTGATTTCTAATCTTTCACATCTTCTTTCAAAACAAACTCTCCCTCTTCACTTACTTCCATCATCTTACAGTGGTCAGTAAATTCCTCTTTGTATTGAAAGACATCTCTGAACTGATAAAGGTATGCCTCCCTTTTCTCCATGTCAACCTTCATAGAATAATTATCACTGAATGGTGGAGGCACAACTTTATACTTAACTTCCTCTTTTATCTTGTTCAGACTTCCACAAATGTTACCAGTTGAGACTAGGTTTTTCAAGAATTCATTTTCCACCTGAAGTGTGGTATACTTCACCTTCTATTCAACCACCATCCTTTTCAATCCTTCAATTTATGTTACATACCTTGACTGTATCCTGTAGCTGTCCATACAGTCTTCTTCTAGGCTCTTAATTCTATCTTCATATGCCAGATCACTTGATTCATATACATTAATCATGCTCTTCTTTTTAAAACATTCACTTTCAAGTTTTCCTATCTTCAACTTAAGAGATTCAATGATTTCAAGTAATTCAAGTGTTGAGATTGAATGTACCTGTGTTGAATATGAGGAAGATGCTTCATTCTCTGTCTGAGCCATCAATGCCAAATTTTCTTTGCTTATGTCATCTTCATGATTACTCCAGTCAAAATCACCATCTTGTTGGTTAGCAGCTAGTGCAACCTTTCCTTGATTTCTAGGCTGATTGGTGTTATTTCTGTTGGTGTTGTTGTTGTTGGGAGCATGTGGAGGGTTTTGATTGGTATTTCTTTGGTACTTTTGTTGGGGTTGTTGGTAGTTGTTGTTGAAGTTGGGGTTATGGTTGAAGTTATTGTTGTATGTTCTTGACTGGCCTTGTTGATATTTTTTATGGAACTGTATCTGCTTTCTTGGCTGGAAATGCTAACCTTGATTGTTATTGAATTGTATTGGTAGGTTGCATTCTCTGGCAAAATGTCCAGGTTGTTGACAGTTATAGCATGTGGCTTTTGACTTATCAAAACCGATTCTCTTAATTGGACCTGATACAAGAGATCTACCAGTCCTGTTGTACAGCCTCTTACTTCTCAAAGCCAACATGG
Source organism: Bidens hawaiensis (assembly GCF_021521415.1). NCBI lineage: Eukaryota > Viridiplantae > Streptophyta > Magnoliopsida > Asterales > Asteraceae > Bidens > Bidens hawaiensis. The sequence continues at coordinate 145,167 of NW_027497388.1, read as the reverse complement.
TTGCCTGCCACTTCAAGTCCATGTCCTCCAGATCATCAGCATCAATTTGCTCAAGATCATCTTGAACAACACTGGTATGGATCATGTTCTTGGTAAAAAATGCGTTGTATGAGCCAGTGAACATTGCGAACAATGCTTGGTACTCTTTTCCTTGACTTCCACTTCCACCAACAAAAGGTGCATGTCCATTTGCCATTGAGGCAGAATCATCATCAATAAGCTGAACATTAAACCTTGACTGACTTCCTTGATTACTTGAGCTCCCAGCAACAAATCCTCTTGGTGTTGCACCACCATGCTCACTCGATTCTTCAATGATTGGGATTTGTTGTTGGTTCTTGGTGGAAAAATTACCCATAGGAGCAATAAGAGCATTTGATACTTGGAAGCAAGGCTTGTCTTCTCTGATCATTTCATTCTCTATCATTTCAATTTCAGCAGATTGAAGAAAGAAAATCACATCATCAAGTTTCAATGTGTCATAATTTGGTTTTTTCCTTATAAACTTGCTTGCAGTGTACCATTCCTTTGACAATGATGACAACAGCTTTGTATTCAAGTCAAAGTCAGGCACAACGTAATCAGTTGTTCTTATCTCATTCACAATAGCCAAGAATCTTACCATATTTGTATTTGAACCTATCAAGTTGCTATTTAAGTCTTTCCTTCTTGATATTCTTCAGTTCAGTGTTGCCTTCAAACATTTCAATTATGGCATCATACATTGCCCTTGCAGTCTGATGGTGAGCAAATTTAGTGAGGATCTCCCAGGATAAACCAAGTTTTAACATGGCCAGTGCTCTATCATCGACCTTTTTCATTCGTGCAGCAACAGCCGGAGTGTTGTTTGTTCCATCAGGTGTATGAGGTCCGTTTTTTATAGTGGTCCACATTTCAACATCATATAACAAACAACAGCTTCAAAGAGTACCTTCCACTTGATGAAATTTTCCTGTCCATACAACCTAGGAATCTTGTTAGTAGAAACTTCCTGCTCTTCGTAACTAGACATATTTTTGTGATTTTTAGAAGATTTTGATGACAAAAGTTGAAAAACTTTAAACAAACTCTTAAAACTCTTTTGAAAAATAATCAGATCTGTGGATGAAATCCTCAGATCTGATGTATCTGGTCAAGTAAGAGCAAGATCTAAAATAAAAATTCAAACTTTAATATAAACGACAGAAAGAAGACACCAAAAGTTGTAGATCTTGAAGAAAAACAGATTTGCTGACGTCACAAATCAATGAAACAGTGTTTCAGTTGATGTCACTCTTCATCTTCAAATCTTCAACAACAAGCAATGATTCTATACCCAAATAGCAGGACACAAGCTCTGATACCACTTGTCGGTCCCGCATAAAGATCACTACACAAATTTCGCAACCCACACCGTGAGGTGTTGACAAAATAGGTTAACGACTTGCTATTTTAGGTTAAGAATAATATCGTGTTAATGGCGGAATCACTAACACAATATATATTGATTGGAAATACTAAAGTAAACAAACACGGACTGTTACTCAAAATATTTCCATTTATAGAAATATTAATACAAACGGGAATCAATCAGGGTTACAGAAAGGGAGTGTGTTTTGTCAGTACGTATTAAAGAACGGCCGTCAATATCAAAGTCAAGAATAATATCGACTTTCTCAATCGTATCACTCGTGTTCCTTTTAGGTGTGCCCTAATTATTTCCTTTATAGGCCTACCTAACAGCTGTCATTCCTTCTAGAAACCCTAATTAATGATGCATATTCAGTAAATCAAATTACAAAAGATTCTAAGTGTAAAATAGGTCTTCGGGTAAGCTTTGGAGCTTTTTTGTCTTCTTTGAGCAGACCTGGTAACCAAAGTGTGCTGGAGAACAGTTCTCCGGATATACTTTACTTAGAATATTTTCAAAGAAAATATTCACCTAGCAGACTTCAATCTTCTTGACTATAGCAAACTTTGCCCGATATGATCTTACGAGCAACCTTGTCCTTCAGAGATCCATTCAAATCTTGTTAATGAATAAATTATTTAGCAAACATAATTGTGCAGGTAACACTGTAGATTTCAGCTGGTAGCACTGAAGCTTGCTCGGAGTTGAACCTTGCCCGAAAAAGTCCTTAAGATAATTCCTTATCAACTTTCTTCAAGCATACTCGGACCACTGTTCTTAAAGAATAACCTTGCTAGATCTTCCAAAATACTTGGCTTCAAAAGCTTGGTTTAGCCAAGAGCTTGCTGGGAAGCAAACCTTGCTTGGCTATGAAGAACAACCTTGCTAGACATAGTGAACCCTGCTCGTATTGATACTAAAGAAGACTTCAAGAAGATAACCTTGCCCGGAAGGCAAAATACCTTGCTAGGCTTAAGTAAAAGCTTGCTCGGAGGCCTAATTGTGCCTGATGTCCATACTTAGCCTTTTTTAGGGAGGTTGAGAAGATTCCAATATTCCTTTAGCCATTTTCTCATCCCAACAGACGGGACGTACCTGCGCCATCTAACGTTTTGACTTCGGCTGTTCGTAAGGTGGTTCTCATTTCACCTATTACTACGGCCTCGGCTAAAAGAACGAGAGGACGACATTAATTGATTTCATTTACTTTACGCTTGGACATTTATTGCATTACAAACTTTGAATCACGCCTTACATTTATATATATATATATATAATATATATATATATATATATATATATATATATGTATATATATATATATATGTATATATATATATATATATATAATATATATATATATATATATATATGTATATATATATATATATGTATATATATATATATGTATATATATATATATATGTATATATATATATATGTATATATATATATATATATATATGTATACGCTAAAAACTTATGAAACTCACAAACTTAATTGTTGACAAATATATTATTTTCAACGCGCTACAGGTTGAATCGATGGCGTGCTAAGGATGAAGATCATTACCTGACTCTCTGTTGTAACTGGATCCTTTTCTTATTATTAAAGTTATTAATGAAAAAATAAATAAATAACTTATTTATTGTTTTGATGAAGTGTTTTCATGTTATTTTTATTTATGAATAATTGTGTACTTATCACGTTATGAAATGTAATAAATATAATTATTATCGCTTTAATAGTGTTACGAGCTATGAGTGATCTGTACGTTACACCCGGGCGTATTCCGCTTAAAGCCGGGGGTGTTACAGCAGTACTACTAGTAGATCGAGAAAAGAATCAAACACCGATCTAATATGTTAGTAGAACCCACACCGACGCGGAAACGAGATATTCTATCATTGAGACGTCTCCGCAGATATTTCCATGGCCACCCAATCAATGTGCTGACAAATTACAAAATCCAAAGCGTACTTTGGAATCCTGAACTGTCTGGACGACCAGCAAAGTGGGCCATCGAACTCGAAGAACACACTATCTAATACAAGCCCAGGCCAGCAGTAAAGGACAAGTCCTGGCGGACTTCATCGCGGAAATACCTTCCGAAAAGGAAGAGGAATGCAGAGCAGAAGAAAAATCGACTGTGCCTGTCAACGAAAACGAAGCACGGTCGTTTTTCACTGACGGCGCATCTAACGATGAAGGGCCAGGGGCTGTATTGAAGCTATTAAGCCCAAGCAAGTAGGAATTCACATACGCCATCCGCCTAGATGATGTATGTCTAATGAGTATTTATTTCTACGTGACTCACAACTAAGCTTTAATTTTAAAACTGAAATTCCTAATAACACCACACACAACCGGCAAGTGTACCGATCACAAGTAGCATAGACCTAAGAAGTCCGAGTATCGAACCCAAGGACACGTGAAAACGCCTATGATTACTAAACCCTAGACAAGAGCTTCCTAAGAATAAGTTTTTAATTGATTTTTAATAAATTAAACTACTTAACCTAAATTACTTTGACTAGATTAATTAACTGGACTAACGGAACTAACAGACAAAACTTAACGAGGTTTTAACTGACAATGGAGAAAGCGTCTACCTAGGTAAGATTCAAATTGACGGTCAAACAAGCTAATGGACTGAATGATCTCACGACACCGGTATCTAAAGATGACACAACTAAGGTTCGCTCAAGCTAGCTAGATCACCTCTCGGTCTCACTAACAAACCCTAACTTACACTTAACCGATTTTAAAAACAAACCGAAAAACGATAACTAAGGTGTTCTAATGTCGACTCTCCTCTCGGAATCACCGACACTCGACCCCAATGGAAATGAATACTACACAACCAAGGATAGAGGAACAATTTAGATTAACACAAACTAGATCAATAACCGCTCACAAACACAAACCCGATAAGAACCGAACCCGCTTTCGCGCAATCCACATCCTAGCAAGGAAAGGCTATGAGATGACTTTACTTCTTATCACCTCTTGGTCTCTAAGAAGGCGTTTACCTGCTGAATTATACCAACTACATTCAACAAACCCTACGGTAACATCTACCGCAAATAAATTCTCAACACCAAGTAAAGAATCAAACAAGCAACAATCAATCAAAACAAATTCAAACAATAGAAGCATGAGGTTTATGAAGTATAATTAATAAAATCCCAGCCATTAAACACAACCTAATTCAATATTAAACCAAACTTCACAATAGTAATTCAAGTCATTTGATCAAACAATCCATAAAGCTCATCAAAACTGAACAATTTTCATCAAACCTAGGTAGAATTAACAAGTTTAGCCACTCATGTGTTTTGGACAGCATCAAATACTTAAGAAAACAATCATTATACTCAACCAATTCATAATCAAACTCATTCAATGATCAATAATAATCAAACTCAACTCAATTCTCAGTTCAATTGCAAAACAATTCACTTTCAAGATCAAAATCAAGATAGTTATGAACATAAACAAGAAATAAAAGTAATTGAGTGTTATACTATCAATTGGGGCTGAGATATATGATGAGAAATGCTCCCTAGCTGCTGTCCCAAGTCACCTTGGTTTCCCTTCTTCTTCCCTAGCTCTCAAGAACCTTAAAAATATTTTTTTCTTCCCTTTGTTGCAGCTTCCGATCGCAAGGGTTAAGGGGTGTTTGGTTATTAATTTTTTTTATGTTTTGAGCTACTTCCGACCACTTTGACGGAAGCCAAAGACCAGAATTATATTCTTCTTCTTGTTTCTTGTTGGCTGCCAATCTTGAACAACAAGTTGGTTTTTTATATTTTTTTCTTTGTGTTGATGCTGCCGATCGGGATTTAGAGGTGCTTAGGGTTTTTTCTTTTATAGTTATAATATATTATAACATATGCAAAACTTCACATAAATGGGCTCGGGTCGGGCTTTAACTTGGTTCTTCAAAAATTGTGCATAAAGGCCTCTAAGTGTCTTGAAAAGCTTGGTTCTTTTCTCTTTAAACCCGCAACCTATAAAATATATAATTATGTAATATCATACTAAACCAAGTTAAGAAACATTAAATATTATATATAAAAGTGACTAAAACAATGATAAATGGTGCGGAAAACAAGTATGTTTTGCAACACATCACTAGACTTTAAGAGTACAAACAACGAGACGGACTATGAAGCATTCCTGACTATGAAGCATTCTTGGCTGGGTTGCGAATAGCTAGCAAATTTGGAGCACAGCACTTCAAAGCACACGTTGACTCAATGCTTATATCCAGCAAAGTTAACGGGTCATACGAAGCCAAAGACGAGGTCATGGAGTCTTACTTGGAACAAGCCAGACAGCTGATCCAAAAGTTCAAGTCGTGTAAAGTAAAACGCATTAAGCGAAGTGAGAACAAATCAGCCGACACGCTTAGAAAACTAGCAGCAACCAGCTTTGAACACCTGGCAAAAGAGATCAGAGTAGAGAAACCGGCGGAACCATCAGTCTCGCCGAGACAAGTATGAGTCACACAGAGCGCCGAAGAGTCATGGATAACTCCCATTAAAGCATACCTCGCAGAAGGCCTCTTACCACAGGAAAAAGTAGAAGCTCAGAAGATACGGCACAAGGCGCTACAATACCAAATGAAAAAAGGAATCCTATATAGGAGATCATTCCTTGGACCTCTTCTTCGTTGCGTAGATGCTGATGACGCTAACTACTTTATAAGAGAAATACATGAGGGGATATGCGGATTGCACGCGGTACCCAGAATGGCTGTGGCAAAGATCACCAACGCAGGCTATTACTCGCCAGGCATGCATACCAACGTCGTAAAGGAACTAATGAAGTGCGATTCATGCCAGCGACATGCATCAAACACCCTCATACCCAAGAATGACTTGATCCCAGTCTCCGCTGCGTGGCCATTCCAAAAAAGGGCCATCGACATAATGGGCCCATTCCCTGAAGCACCCTAAAGGGTAAAATTCTTGATAGTTGCAATCGATTACTTTACAAAGTTGATTGAAGCGAAACCACTAGCTTCTATCAGCACCACTGTTGTCAAGATATTCATTTGGGAATTAATAGATACCGTTTCAGACTACCACAAACGATAATCAACGATAATGGCACCCAATTCGCAGACAAGACCCTCCAAGAATGGCTCGCGGACCTTCAACTAAAGCAAATATTCACATCAGTGACACATCCACCAGGCAATGACCAAGTGAAAAGAGCCAACCGCACCATTAAGGAAAGGGTAAAAGCAAGACTGGGGCAGAAAAGGGCAGGCTGGGTTGATGAATTGCCACATGTCCTTTGGGCGTACAGAACGCTGAAGAGATGAAGCCATGGTGAAACGGCATTCAACCTCACATGGTACAAAAGCAATGATACCGGCATAAACAGGGCTCCCCCCCCCCCCCCCCCCCGGAAAGAGTACTCCTGGCCGAGAAAGATAATGAGTCTAAACTGCGCTTGAATTTAGACCTGACTGAAAAAAGAAGAGAGTTGGCAGCAATTAAGGAAGAGAAATACAAACGCCAACTCGAAAAGTACTACAATAGCATAGTAAAAACAAGCATGTTTGAAATCGGTGAATATGTGTTCTGCAACAGAGAAGCATCAAACGCGGAACCACCAAGGAAATTGATACCAAAATGGGAAGGCCCTTACGTGATTTCCCAGTTATTGGGCAAATGAGCATATTCTCTAAAAAATATAAATGGGTCACAAATCCCAAGAAATGAAACGCAACACAACTGCGGAAGTGTTATCTCTGAAATCTAGAGATCATGTATTAAACGGGCCAAGGGCCACTTTTGTTTTAAGATTAATGAAATCCTTTCTTATTATTTATCTTTTCAAGCATATTCTTATGTCGTTTGATAACAAATGCGTAACAGAATAGCAAACATGAAAAGATTAGATAAAATAAACTAAAAGGATTACTTTATCATCATCACAAGGGGAGCATAAGGTTTGCATACAAAAGACAATGAGAAGAAAAGTGACACACGGAACATCTAAGCCCGCAACCAAAAGTCTTACATAAAACTGAAACATACATCAAACATCAAAAGGGCAAAGCAGAACATCAGAGTCTACACCCTAACCAAAACAACACAAAGTAAACTATGAACTCAGTCGTAGTCAACAGCTTCCTCCTCTTCTTCATGCGCTCCATCACCATCACCGTCGTCACTATCAGCAACACTACCTCCACCATGACCACTCAAAGATGGACCGCCAAGCCCTGTAAAACCAACTTTAAGTTGGACAAACCCATCGGGTCTCTCAGCTAGCTTGGCAACGGCCTTGACCACACTAAAGGTCAAGTTGTCATACTTCACCTGAAGAATACTTCACCTACAGATCTTAGTATCGTTGTTCACAACTTATCTCGTGCAGTGGGAAGTCGATTAGCGGACGCCCAAAAGCAGCGAGATCATGAGCCTCATGGAAACCCGCCTTATATCCAAACTCGCGGGCAGCGGTGAGTAGTTCCGCAACATAGTCAGTAAGTTCGGGGCCATCCTTGACAAGGTCAACAATATGGAAAAAAAGAGAGGAGGAGATGAAAAAAAATCCTAAAATAAAATGGGTAAAAATACGTTTAGCATACCTTACTAACGAATTCGGTCATTAGCCACTTCTGGTCCGCCTGCAAGGTCCGAACGGTAAGTTCATTCATGTGGAGATGATCCTCTTGGCCAAGTCTAATAGCCCGGAGAACCGCATTCTTTATAGCCAAACCCTCCAACTGGGCATCCTTAGAGGCAACAACCGCCTTCAACTCATCCATCTCGGCTCCCACACAAGCCAATTCTTCATCTCTACCTTGAACAACAACATCACGGGCAACCAAAGAGTAACTAAAATCAGCAATGAGAGTGTCATTATTTTCAACAACTACCTCATGAGTCGTCGCCTGCTCCTGTAGCTTGGCAAGTAAATCTTTCGACAACTCAAGCTCAGACTCCACCCATTGCAGCTTATCCCGAACACCCTACAAACGATTGTTCTCACGCTGACACGATTCTTCCCAACGTTTCACGGTTTCACCATCCACGGCTTGAGCAGCAGCCAACTCTTAACGGGATGTAGCCAAGTTCCATTCAGTAGTGCGCGCCTCATGGCGTTGATTCTCAGCCTCTTGCAACAACTTTTCACGGTCAGCATTCAAAGCACCCCAGTCATCCTTCATTACCACCCACTCACGCACAATCTCTTGAGTCGCAAACAGAGAGCGAGCGGCCTTGCGGATGTAGTCATCATACAGATTAACCCGGGTGCAACTCTGTTGGTATTCAAGTTCCGCAGGTGGAAAGCAATGACAAAGGTAGTCTTGGCAAACTGAAAGACCCTGAAATCTTGAATGGGAAGTGAGCCCCCAGAAAGGAACATAAAATCTCACTTCATCACGAGGAAGAGGTCCAACGAAAGGACGCTCGCCTCCATCATCATCATCATCGTTACCATGACCGCCATCTCCGCCACCACAACCAAGCCCACTCCCACCAACAACGGTACCGCCGATAGTAGGATCAACCCGCGTAACAGAAGAATTCCGAAAGGTCGAGCGCGGAGGAGTAGGATGGCATTGATTTACAGTTTGAGTGCCTGAACAACTTCCCTTAGGTGTGAAGAAGGCCAAGGAGACATGTGAAGAGGATTCTCTTCAACGGCAGGAGGCGGGGAAGGTGATCGGATGACCTTTTCCTTCAACTAGGGTCCACAGACGACCCAGCAACGGTTTTCTTCAAAGAAACTACAGGGGAGCAAAATCTATAAAAATAAATATAAACGATCAAGAAAGACCAAGAATCAAACCTGTAGACGAGGAGAATTTTTCCGTGAGATTCTCACTGAGTTTCACCTTCTTTCGGATGGGAGAAAGAAGGCCCAAATTAAGCAAACTCACAAAAAAAACAGGTTTCTCAACAAGTTTCATAGACTTAGGAATGGCAGGCCAAACATTTAGAGTACCAACTTGAGGAGACTCAATTGGAACAGGTTCAACAACGGGACTATCTTGACGCTTCTTCTTCTTGCGGGCTTCTTGCCAAGAGAACTACTGAGATCAACAGACTCCTGAGACACGGGACCTGTCAAAAGCAAAACATGCGAATCAAGAGAAGAATGCGGGGAATCCATAGAGTCCTTACTACTCAATAAGATCATCTGCACACCATCGACGACCATAGCATTTAAAGGTCGAGGATTAAGAATCGGCGCACCAGCAACTTCAGCACCAACCGGCGGAAACACAAAATACTCACGGGCTTCTCCCCTCAGCAAATCCCGCCAAGTCATGGCCCCGGGTCCATCCTCAAAGAGTGAATTAATAACACTACCCATGCCTGAAAATAACAATAGAAGAACCAGAAAAGATAGATAACAGGCATAATGAAAAACACTCACATAAACCGTCGTGGCCATAGATAGGAGTTTTGTGAGGCTGAGACCAGACCCTACTCATCCCAGCAGCAACTAGAGCATATTCTTCAAAATAACAAAGAGGAGTCTCCCGCCCAGTAAGAGTTTCGTACCAAGATTGATCTTGGAAGTTGCACGGAGGATCATCCTTACTGGGAATGGAAGGATCTCGAATGGTCATTGGTACAGGAATGGCACTGGTGATGATAGAAAAAGAAGCGTTGCTTCCACTCATGGAGACTCTGCGAAGCCTCCCCAACAAAAGTCGCATCCTTGTCACGAAGGAGGAAACCATAGCAACCACCCTTGGTATACATTTTGTAAAGCACCAAAAATGTCAGGTCCCAACTTTTGATGTTCGATTCGGATCGGATCTTTAATTAATCATGTCATAACTCACACAAAATTAATCGTGTCGACAAGAGAGTTAATGACGGGTTACTATATTTAGAAAGATGACCGTTTGTTAAAGGCGGAATCAATAACAAACATACGGTTGCAATGAATATTCAAATACGGAAGGCACACGAAGGATTCACTTCAAATAATTTCCATTTATATAACATTAATCATACAAAAGGATAATCGATTTAGGGTTTTGGAAGGAATCCTAAGACAGCCGTCACACATAATATTCTCTAAATTAATGTGTCGGTCTTATCCGTATTGTGCTCTTGTGTGTTTTCGTGTCCCCCTTGTGTCCTCGTTTGGCGGCGTGCCCTAATTATTCTATTTATAGGCCTGCCAACCTAGGACAGCTGTCATTACTTCTAGAAACCCTATCCGATAGTACATATTCAATTTACATATTCAAAAATATACTAAGTGTAAAACAAGTCTTCCGGGTAGGCTTTTCATTAAACTTCAGTCTCCGAGTACGCAGTGTACTCGGTCTTCCTTCAGACTTGGTAAACATAGAAGTGTACTCGGAATAAGTTTCTGGGTAGACTTTACTTAAAGAATATTTTACCAAGTAAAATATTCACCGAGTAGACTTCAATCTTCTTGGATTTATCAAACTTTGCTCGACAAATCCTTACTAGCAACCTTGTTCTTCTATGATCCTGTTCGGCTCATTATCAGTTAAACATCTTATTGATAAGGCGTACTCGGGAGTACATACCTTACTTGAGCGGAACCTTACTCGAGATAACTTCAAGATATTCTATTAACTCATCAAGTATACTCATACCATAATTATTAAAGAATACCTTGCCCGGTCTTCCAAATACTTGGCTTCTTGGACTTGGTTGACCATACCTTACTCGGAAGAGTAAAATACTTGGTCTTGAAGAACAATCCTGCTTGACAAAGTGAACCTTGCTCGGATATGCCAAATTAATGAACCTTACTCGGGAAAACACTTAAAAAGCATACCTTGCTCGGATATCCACTTAAGAAGACTATTTGAAGTAAACCTTACCCGGGAGGCAAAATCTCGTACTCGGCTAAGTAAAAGCTTACTCGAAGGTCGAAGGTGTGCTCGGATTCAATACTTAGCAGTTTCTGAGGAGGTTGAGAAGATTCCAATCTTCCAAATTCTTAGTTTAGGTCAAATCTCCTCATTTGGGTCAAATTCTTGACCCAACAATCTCCCCCTAGATTGGAACACCTCAGCTGACCCAAAACACTCTATGGTTACTTACACTTAGCAAAATACACATCAAATTTCATAATCAAATTACATAAACATAATTACATAAGTAAAAGCTTGTCCGAAGACATTACAAAGCAAAGCCTATTCTATCTATTTTGTCTTTTCCTTTCATTGTAGGCTGCTTGTCTTCTCAGCTGGATTACAGATGCTGCCCTTTCTCTGAAGATATTGAGCACTTGGTAGTGAGTGTGTCCTTCTGGTATCACCAAGTCTCTTATATCAGCAAGATCATCATTGTGTAGGCATGTCAGATCTGCATCCTCTTTGATTGTTGCCAAGGCCTTTCCATCTGAGTTCCTCAGCACATAGTAGCCAGTGTCTTCTTTGTATTCAACTTCAGTAATGACACCGTTCTTCTGCACTGTATAGTTTGGCCTTGTCATTCTTCTTCCCAATCTTACACACGTATCCATGTTGGACAGTGGATTCTGATCTCGGACACTTATCTGGTAGTTTAGTTCAGCCATGTCCATTCTCTTCAGTTTCTCTGATCTTTTTGACTTGTGTAGTTGAATCATTCTCCAACTTCTCTTTTCTTTCAGAAACTTGAATCCCTTATCAGCTTCTTCATGTAAATACTTTGATAAGTCATTCATCTGTCTTCCTGCTGATCTGTCCCTGTTCCTGTAGTCATACAAGTGAAGTGTGGCCATTCTTCTTAATTGATCTTCATTATACTCACGGAAGTCACTTCTGACTACAATCTCTTTCAATAACCTGCTCTCCATGATCACTTTAAGAGAATCAGTGACTGAATCATAATACAACTCTCTGGGTAGATCCACATCAGATTGTGGTCTTGTTCTTTGTTGTACAGAGCCGCTTGATTCTCCCCTTCCTCCTTGGTCTCTTCCTCTTGGTAATCTTTGATGGATTGGAGGTCTGAATGGAATTGATTTCTTGGGCTTTTGAGGTCCCAAGTTGAATGTTTTCACATATATGGCTTCCACCATCTCAGTAGGAAGGTTTGCTATCTCCACAATGTCATGTCCTGCTGCCTCCAGTTCAATTAACATTTTGATCATTCCTGGAGTTCTTGCTAGTCCAGCAGGTACAAATCTGCCATCAGCATAATATCTGCGATTTTCTCCTTCCCTCAATGCCTTTTCCCACTCATCTTTTTGCAGATAGAAAAGAGTCTTCAAATCCTCTTTCTCCAAAACATTAAAATCTGCTTCAGTCATCCCTCTCTTATTTATCATTATGTTTCTTAGGATGCTGATCATTTCCTCATTCTCCCAAGGCATAAATGGTTCATTATCAGGTTTATCTTCAGGCTGTTCTGGCTGAGGGATCAGAGGTTGATCAGTTGTCTTTTCTTGTTCCATCTCCTTTTCCCTCATAGTCCTGAGTCTTCTTGTTCTTTTGGCAGGTGGCTCATCAGATGTTTCTTTTAAGATTGAGCTCTCAGTATAGACCCTTTTTAATTCTTTCTCTTTCCTTTTGGAATACTTGTCAAATGCTGCCTCTTTACTCAGATTTCTTACAACCTCAGGCTTCATGCCTTTCTCAATCAAATATCCACACATACCATCATATTTCTTCTTTAATTCTTCCAACTCCACCTTATCATCTTGTTTTACAAACTTTTCTGAAACTATCTCTTTCTCACTGTTGTAAAGATCTTGAATTTGGTCAGCAGTGTATTTTTCCAAGGCAGCTTCAGAATAGCCTCTAACTTTCAAATAATTTTTATAATGCTCAGTATTTTTCTTTCTCTTCTCAACCTTCTTTAAGACTTCCTCTGCATTGATTTCGATGTTGCCCCTTTGAATATAAGTCTCTTTAGCTTGAAGGGTCTCAGCAGTGGAGCTTGTATCAACTTTCTCACCTCCTTGATCAGGGTTGTCATCACCCTCTTCATCAGACTCCTCAGAGTCATCCTCCTCATCATCTGATAGATCAATCATGGCATCTATTTTGGGTTCATCAGAGGCAGGATGATCTGGTTCATCCATAGTTGGCACATCAGGGACACCTTGTATATGTTCACCAGGTCTTAGACTTTGTAAAGGTGTGGCCCTAATAGGACTTTGTTCAGATCTTCTTTTTCTTCTTTCATAAGTCTTTTCAAATCTTCTTTCTCCCCAGTTACTGGTAGGGTTCTTTCTCAAATCCTCCTTTACTTGTTCAGCCCATTTCTTGGCAGCCATAGACGCAATTGACTCGCCAATCTCTTCAGGTATTATCATGTTAGTAATTAGATTGGTTGATGGTTCAGCAGTCTCAGATTGTTGCTCCTGAAACTTGCTGACCACCCTTCCCAAAGAGTCATCAAACTCTTGATTTTTGTTCATATTCACCAAAATTTCAATCACCTCTTGATCTGCCACATCTTGAAATATCTCTTTTGCTGCATTGGCTTCTTTGATCAATAGGTCCTGCTGTGCTAACTCTTCTTCTGTCAAGGAATGGGCAATTGCTTCCCTTTCCATTGATTCTTTAATAAGTCTTTCTTTCTCAGCAAGAGCAGCAGCAGCAGCAGTATCTACAAAGGATACATTCTTCTCAACATATACAATAGGTTCATCATCAGTTGCTAAACCTTTTCCTTTTTCTTTCCTTTTCATCACCTGTTCTTCATCCTCTTGCTCATCATTTCCAAACTCATCAATCTCTCTCAATAAGTTTTCCAATTCAGAATCATGCTCTACCCTCTTGGAACTAGCTTTTTGATCATCATTTGGCTTAGTGTGTTCTAGTTCCTCAATATCAGCATTCTCATCCACATTCTCTATAGTCATCTCCTCATCCACAATCTCAGTCAATTCTTCTGTTAGCACATTCTCATCATCATCATCATTGATTACTTCTTCTCTCACTTCCATTACAGATTCATCACTAACATCATAATCATTCATAATCATTTTCAAACCATCAATATTTTCAACACTTTCAGCATCAATCATAACCACATCATTGTCATCTATATTCTCCCCCTGTTTTGGGGCAGCTGAGGTCTTCTCAACCTCCTGCACCAGGGTTTGAATCATCACTTCAGCATCAGCTAACTTTTTCAATAACAGTTCATTTTCACTTGTTAGCTTTTCATTCTTTCTTCTCAAATCATCATTCTCATCCCTAACCTCCTCAACTTGTCTTTTCAATTCATCATTTTCAAACATCAACTTAGCATTTCTTTGTAATATATCATCATGTGGACTTGTAGGGTTTGATGTAGTAAATGTTTCAAAATCAGGTTGGTTGGGGGTAGGGGTTTGTGGTGTTGGTGATTGATGTGAGTATTGTTGTGTGGATTTTTCTGGTTGGTCTAGGGTAAGGGTTTGAGGTGGTGATAGATGTGGTGAGGTTGGTGGTGGTGAGTGTGGTAGTGTAGGGATAGGTTGTTCAAGTTCTTCTCTGTGCTCCCCCTGTTCAAGTGCCATAATCTCCATCTCCATACCATCTCCACCTTCATTGCCATCAACATCATCATCAGAATCTCCTTCATCACTCTGATCATCACCCCATTCTTCCTCCTCTGAGCTCAGCTCAGGTACAGGCATTACAGCCAAATCATGGTTCAACAACCAAGGTAAGATTTCAAACGGAACATTTGCATCAAAGTTATTTGAGACACCTGGATTTTTTATTCTCTTGTAAGCATCAGGATCTTGGAGTTTATGTGTGACTCCAATTGTTGGTAAATCTTGTAAAGTGCTGTTGAAAATGATCTGCAGGAATCTTGGGTACTATAAAAATCTTTTGCTTTCTGGTTTCTTCAGATTCCCCACTAACCCATCAAAAATCATCTTGGAAAAATTAAATGGCAGATCAAAGATTGTTCTAACAGTGGCATTTGCTAGATCAAGGCTCATCAGAGTCCATGATCCCTTTCTCGGAGCAAATCCATGATTGATATGATGAATAAGAAATATGTATAGCATCGGAAACAAACCCTTCTGAAACTGTCCCTCATGGACATTTCCTTGATACCCCATCGTTTCTTTAAAAATCTTCAATAAGTGCTTTGTATTGAAGTTGATGTGATTGTGATCATCGTCATTTAGTCTCAAACATCTTCTGATCATCCTTTCAGTGATCTGTATCTCCTGTCTGGCCACGGTTGCTTCTATTCGTTTTCCATTTACATCTTCAACTAGCTCTGCTGATCTCCAGAAATCCAAGGAGTGATTTCTGTAAATAGTTGGGCTTTCAGTGAGAGTGAAGCTGATATTTGACCGTGCCATCCATAATATCATCCGAGCCATCGGTTCATTCTCTGGTGTAACTTGTAGTAACGCGCACATGTTGTGCTTTGGCTCAAAAACATACTTTGGCTCGTTATCTGCCATATCTGCAATACATAAACAAACACATTCAAAGTGAAATTAGACATAAAGTTCAGTACTTTAGACAATTTTAGTGTATAAAAAATGAAGAATATAGGGAGAAATCTTCAAGAACCTGCTCTTCGACAAATTTATAACATAAACACATAAACAGAGTGTTAGTACTCGAATACATAATCAAGTCACATTACAATCTAATCGTGATCGAAAACATAATATTTAATGCATACCGAGTCGGAATTAGAAGGCTGACAAAAATTAGGGTTTGGATTAATGTTGAATTCGATAAGTCGGATATGTTTCTTAGTGAGGAAGGATTTGCAGTGGAAGGAGAGAGAGATAGTGAAATAATGTTGAAAAATTTGCCTAAGTCCCTCTTTTATACTTATTTTGAAAGTGGGTTTTAAATGTCTTTTGTCATTTTGTGAATTATTAGCTGTCACCCAGTAACATTATCCACTTGATATATTAAGTACTTTTAATTTCATTTAAGATCATAAGACCTTACTCGAAAGCTTAATATATCCAAAGTCTACTCGGTCTACTTCCACTAACAAACCTTACTCGGTCAAACTTTACTCGGAATAATTTTCAATTTAGAATATACAAAGTTTGCCCGAATTCTTTTATTTTCAAACCATGCTCGATTAAGTAAATTAATTTAAAGTTAAATCATTGATGATGAAAGCTTACCTGAAATACTTGATTTCATGAGAAATAAATCACAAAGCAAATAATCAAGTATAATCATCAAAAAAACATTCTTAATAAGAATCAATTAAGACCCTCACAAAGAATTCCCAAATTCAAATTAAAATTTATCTAGCATTAGCCCTAATAAAAATTATAAACAAATTTTTATCATACTCACTCACATATTCAATCAACGCATTCATTCAAGTATGCTTTTACACATAGTGTGCTCGAGCACTCTTACAAATGTAAAGTGTGCTCGGACAACAAACTTAAGCGGAGTATACCCGAATAACTTTCAGATAGTACAAAGTGTGCTCGAAAAGAAATTCTAGCAGACAGTGTACTCGGAAAGTTAAAGTTTGAAATTACCAAGTATATTGAAGGAACACAAGTGTACCCAAAATATAAAGTGTGCTCGGAAAACAAAGTTTGCCTGAAAACACTTGTAATTTCAAAGAAATCATAAACACACATATCACAGAGCATGCTCGGAATGAAATTAAACACACAAAAAAACATTTAAGTGTGCTATAGTCTAAAAATTTCATAGAGCTTGCTCGAAAATCCTAAGTTAGCACTAAGCTCGCTAGGATAAACACATTCAATCATCAGGTATGTCCTTACTCGAGGAAACTCAACATATCAAACCATACCTGAAACATGACAAACTTAAACAGTAACATCTAAGTGTGCCCGGAAAGATTAACAAGCCTTTCCTAATAACATATTCACACAAAGCTTACTCGGTGTACTTACTCAAGTTCACAAAGTTTGCTTGGAAACACAATCAGCATATAACATGCATAGCTTACTCGAAACCAGCATATAACATGCATAGCTTGCTCGAAACAAGAATTTCTTGTTAAAAGATAGCTAATTTAATCACATAATCATCTCAAGACTTCAAGCTTACTTGGGAAGGTGAGTGCAACAGTGTACTCTACCCGAAAAGTGTAAACACTTCAAAGTATGCTCGAAAATCATAAAGTTAGTCAGAAATGACTAAGCTTACTCGGAAAGTTTGAAAATTATCAACCTTATCCGAAACAACATATTCACACATAGACAACTGTTTTGTACTCGGAAAGGTTAAACCTTACCCGAAAATACATATTCAAACAGTTTGTGCTCGAGAAGGTTATAAATCATCAAACCTTACTCGAACTTACATATTCACACATAATCAACTGTTTTGTACTCGGAAAGGTTAAACCTTACCCAAAAATACATATTCAAACAGTTTGTGCTCGAGAAGGTTATAAATCATCAAACCTTACTCAAACTTACATATTCAGCCTATTTTAGGCAAAATGCAACACTTTTTGACTTAAACCACTTTTCAAAGACATTTCTAAATTATGTATCATTTCAGAACATAGTTTAAGAGCAAATGGTGCATTTAGAGATCAAATTTCAGTTATACTTCACTTCAAAACAATTTCTTTTATAAACTGAAAAGATCTCAGGAATGGGATCATATTTACTAAGTAGCTTTCTCAATACTTCACTCTCAGCATTATTATGACAACTTAGATAGGTTAACAGCAGGTATAAACTTAGCATGATTTTCATCTTTTTGGTGATATGATTAAGGTTCAATTTAAGCATAATGCAATAATGGTCAACACTGTGCTCTGATGCCTCATATCTCTTCTCAAAGCTTATTTGGCTTTCCCCAGATCACCCCAATTTGACTCCAACCTCCTGTATTTGGTCAAAAATAGTTTTTGTATGACAGAACTTATTGTATTTTTGGACTTTTGATATTCAATCATGTATAGAGGTTGAACGTTGGACTTACAGTTAGCAACATGCCTTTCATTCAAGATGAGACAGATTTTGTCAACATCTTTGTAGTTCTTGTTGTAACCCTCTTGTTTGATAAAATATTTAAAACATTTATCAACTTTTGGTTGATTTATTCATTCTTCCCCTTGTTTTTTTTTTTTTGATATTTTCACAAATTTTCTTAAAGTATGTTCTTTGTCATATAAAAAAAATGTTTCATTTTGGTTGACCAAATAACAACAGGCTCGTGTATGACTGGGTAATCACTTTTCTGCCATATCATTCGGAGAGATCTATTTTGAGACATGCAAAACAACTATGCATCTCCACATAAAGATTAGCATAATCATTATGTTTATATCACCTTAGATTTTACACCATCATGAGAAAGTAACCATACATGTTAATGACTATACTAAGGCCTTTTTAGCCTATTAATTCCATATGATCAGCTAAGTAGTCAATGTACTATCATTTCCCATTAAACACAGTTTAATATTCAATCACCCCAATACCTCTTCATTGTCAGGTTAATGGCTATCCTGTTTGACCAAAGGTGGTCAACAGGACCAAACATACATGTGAATATATGTCCTATCAAAGTCAGAGTTATTGACATAGTTTTAAGTGAAGGTATAAGAAACAAGTCATAATTGCCCCAAATGCATTCAGTTTTCAGGTCAATGGCTATCCTTTGAATCTATAGAGATTTAAGGACCAAACATATACAGGTGCATGTCCTTCCAACTGGGCAAATGACATAATTTTCAGCAAAAATAACTACTTGAGACATTTCCCTATAAAAATCCTTCTTTTAAGCTTCTTAAAAGCTTGAACTGAATAATCTTATCATATCTCTACACCATTAATCAACTTGCTCATGTTTTGACCAAAATATAGTATCTATGCAAAATTCATTATAAATTTCATTGAATCACTTAATTTTGACATAGAACACATTTTGACACAAACAGTTGCTTCACATACTCAAATCTTAATCATTCTTTCATCATCAAGAAAAACACATTGTACTAACATTCAATGTCTATTCTATCTTAACAACTTCAGAAGATCAGATTAAGAACATATTCAAGTAACCATAAACATGTGATTACTCATGACATTATATAAGCAATTAATCTCACCTAAACAGATCAAACTACTTATCATAACATCAGATCAGTTAACATGATAGTCAAGAATTATCATCGATGTCAAACAAATTACACAGATAGTTACTTAACCACCTATCAGTTAACTTCAAAACAGTGACATAATCAAAACATATTCAATCAACATTCAGTTGAAACATATTCAATATGTGTAATCTCTAAGAAAATAATCAGTTATCACAGAGAGACACACATAGAAACAGTTAAGTCACGTAGCATAGAACATACTCAGTAACATATTCAGCAACATATTCAGCAACATATTCAACATGTGTGACCTCTTCTAAAATATTCAAGTAGCACATAGAGGTAGACAACCAAGCACACATCCTTAATCAGATTTCATCAGAGTTGATCATTCCCAGGGCTTTCAAAAGAAAGTTGAACCTGGTTCTATCAAGTGGTTTGGTGAATAGGTCAGCCAGATTATCACTTGTATCAACTCTTTGCATTTCAATAAAACCTTTTTTCACTGCAATCTCTGATGAAGTGATGTCTGATTTCAATGTGCTTAGTCTTAGAATGTTGCACAGGATTCTTAACAGTAAAATATGCAGCAGTATTATCAATCAGAATAGGGGTGTTTAGAAAATTTAAACCATAGTCCAGCATATGATTCTGAATCCAGAGAACTTGTGCACAGCAGGCAGATGCAGCAACATATTCAGCTTCTGCAGTGGAGATTGACACTGTGGTCTGTTTCTTGC
Source organism: Bidens hawaiensis (assembly GCF_021521415.1). Taxonomy (NCBI): domain Eukaryota; kingdom Viridiplantae; phylum Streptophyta; class Magnoliopsida; order Asterales; family Asteraceae; genus Bidens; species Bidens hawaiensis. The sequence continues at coordinate 125,037 of NW_027497388.1, read as the reverse complement.
ATTGCCATGACACTAGCCTTTCACCCAAAAACTGGCATCCCCCTGATGTTGACTTTCTACTCATATTGCATCCATCATAATCACTGTCTGTATATGCAATCAGATCAAAAGATTGGTTCTTTGGATACCAAATCCCTAAGTCTGGTCTTCCCTTCAAATATCTGAATATTCTTTTCACAGCATTCATGTGGGAGACTTTTGGATTTGATTGGAACCTAGCACATACACAAACAGCAAACATGATATTTGGTCTTGTTGCAGTCAGATACATCAGAGATCCAATCTTGGCTCTGTATTCATGTTCATCAACTAACTCCCCCTTTTCATCAGCTATCATCTTTTCTTTGGTGTCCATTGGAGTTGAGGCAGCCTTGTAATCATGACAGTTGAACTTATTCAAAATGTCCTGCACGTACTTAGCTTGGTGAATGAAGATTCCTTCATCCTTTTGTTGAACTTGCAGTCCCAGAAAGAAATTCATTTCACCCATGGAACTCATGCTGTACTTGGACTTCATCACCTCTTCAAACTCCAAACACATATTTTCATTTGTAGATCCAAAGATGATATCATCAACATAGACTTGTAAAAGCAACAAATCTGACCCTTTTCTTCTGTAGAAGAGTGTCTTGTCAATGGCTCCCCTTGTGAAGCCATTTTCAAGTAAATGAGTTGATAACTCATCATACCATGCTCAAGGAGCCTGATGCAATCCATAAAGGGCTTTGTTTAACTTATACACCCTGTTTGGATACATAGGATCCTCAAAACCTGGTGGTTGAGCCACATACACTTCTTCATCAATCTTTCCATTAAGGAATGCAGATTTGACATCAAGCTGGAATACTTTTATGTTCTTTGAGGCAGCATATGCAAGAAAAATTCTTATGGCTTCCAGTCTTGAACTGGTGCAAACACTTCCTCAAAGTCTATCCCTTTCTTTTGAAGACATCCCAGTGCTACAAGTCTAGCTTTGTTCTTAATCACCAAACCCCTTTCATCCCTTTTGTTTCTGAACACCCATTTGGTTCCAATTGCATATCTGTCATGTGGCTTCTCTACAAGATCCCATACATGTAAATCTCTAAACTGGGCCAATTCCTCTTGCATTGCCTCTACCCAACTATTTTCTTTTAAAGCTTGAGCAATATTCTTTGGTTCTAATTGGGATAGAAAGCAAGAGTACAGACAGATGTTTGCTATCTCAGAATGACTTCTTGTTACTCTTTCATGCAAGTCACCAATGATATTTTCAGCAGGATGATTCTTTTCAACAGTAGGAGTTTGTATTATCATATTTGTAGATAAATTTGTGTCAAGATTTGTTTCATTTATTTCAGGTTCTTCAATGATCAAATCAGCTTCTGCATCATGAAACTCTGGTGCTTCATCATTGTTTTGTCCTGAAGTAGATGCACCATTGTTTCCCAGATTCAAACTTTGAAACAAGTCTTGAAATCTTGTTGTGGAAGCATTCTCAACTTCATTTGATTGGTTGCTTGTGTCACTCCCATTCTGAACATGATCATTTTGTACATAAGGACTATCTTGACTTGTCATTTCCTGGTCTTGTTCAATGTCATTGTTTGAGGAGCTTTTCACAAAAGTGTATTCCTTTTCTTTCCTAGCAACCTTTTTCCACAACTCTTCCAAGTCCAGTTCTTTCTTCTTATTTTCTTCAAGTACACTGGTCTTGTAGAATGTATCATCAAAGTCTTCAGAATAAATCTTGAATGACTTTATTAACTTTTCATGATCAAACAGCCATGTTGCACCACTGACTGTATTGAATTGATTCTTATTAAAAATAATGTCAGATGACTCTATCACACTCATGTGATCTTTCACATAAACTCTGTATGCCTTTGAGTGAGTAGAATATCCAACAAAGAAACAATCTAGTGACTTAGTTTGAAACTTGTTCAAATAGTCTCTAGTGTTCAATAAAAAACATTTGCAGCTAAAAGGGCTTGAAGAACTTGATGTAAGGCTTTCTATTGTTGAAAATCTCATAAGGAGTTTTATCATGCCTTTTGTTCACAAGCACTCTGTTCTGAACATAACAAGCAGTGTTGATTGCTTCAGCCCAGAATGTGACAGGTAAGTTAGCATCAGCCAACATGGTTCTTGCAGCTTCTATTAGTGTTCTGTTTCTCCTTTCTGCAACACCATTTTGTTCAGGAGTTCTTGGAGCTGAAAATTGTTGCATTATTCCTTTCAGAGCAAAAAATTCTTCCATAACTCCATTCTTGAACTCAGTACCATTGTCACTTCTCATCATCTTGACTTTCTTGTTCAGTTTATTCTCAATCATTGTGACACAACTTTTGATCAACTCAGCAGTCTCATCCTTGGTACTTAGGAAATAAACCCAAGTATATCTTGAATAGTCATCAATGATCACCAGACAGTATCTCTTCTTTCCAATACTTGGCACACTCACAGGACCAAAAAGATCCATGTGAAGTAACTCAAGTGGTTGATCAATTGAGTTGATGAGCTTTGTCTTATGAGTAGACTTGTGTTGTTTTCCCTTCTGACATGAGTCACAGTGATCATCTAACTTGAATTCTTTTGTAGGCAAACCAAACACATGTTCACCCTTGACCAGTCTATTCATGTTCTTTAAGTTTACATGACACAGTTTCCTATGCCACAATTTTGACTCATTTTCAGTGGCTTTGGAAACAAAACATGCACCACCTCTTGAAATAGCTTCTTTCATATTCAACTCATACAAGTTGCCATTTCTTGGTGCCATCATCATAATCATTTCAGGTGGGATCACAAACTCAGGTTTTAAGATGAAACAATGAGAATCATCAAAACTGACTTTGTAACCCTTATCACACATTTGAGATATACTCAACAAATTGTATTGTAGTCCCTCAACATGAAAGACATTGTCAAAAGACACCTTCCCATTTGTCAATATCCCTTTACCCACAATCTTTCCACCATTTTCATCACTCCCAAAGGAAACTGGACCCTCATATTTCTCTACATAATTCACAAGTGACCTCTTGTCACAAGTCATGTGCCTAGAACAACCACTATTCATATACCATATATCATTCAATGGAGTGGCCTGTTCCTGCACAAAGAGAAATTTGATTAGTTCAGTGATGAGATGCAAGCTTCATCAACTTGCAATTTATCAGTGTCAGTTTCAGTGGCAGCTTGGGAAGTGAGTGTTGAAGGTTCAAGATCTTCATGAGTGATTTCCAAGTTGTCTGAATGGTCAGTTTCATAACCACACTCTCTTGGTGTTTTAACAAGTGAAGCTGAATTGTTAAGCTCAACTAAGTCAGTCATCTTCTCTTGTAAGACATAGTCCTTAGTTTCTGAGAAGTCTCTTACATCAGTCACAGCTTCAACTTTAGCTTCAGTTCTAGGTTTCCATGTGAAACCTTGTGGTTCATATCCATGTTTTAACAAGAACTTTTCATCACCAGTGAGTACAGCTTGTTTCTTTCTTTGATATACAGTTTTTCTTCTTGATTTCTCACTGCCTGATGATTCTTGTGACTCATCAGACTTGACTGAATGAGTATTTTTGGTAAATTTCAATGACTGGTTCTCCATTATCACTTGCTTTTGCTTCTGAGGTGATTTACTTCTTCTCACATTCTCAGTGATTTGCTTCTTCTTCTTTGTCTCAGCCTTCACTTCAAATCTTGTCTCTATGCTATTCACATTTCCCTTTCCCAAATACATGGCATACTTCTCTTTGTACAAAACAAAGTCTTGACCAAACTTTGTTCCATTTGGGACATGAAATGGCTGAAACTTGAGTCTCTCATTACATGAATCAGTATGGTGTCCATATTCATCACACTTTCTACACCACACCTTTCTTTTGAACATCTCATGTTCTTTTGGTCTCCTGAATCTTTCACTTGGTTTGGGCTCTCTCATACCAATTGTCTTTTGGTTTTTCAGATTGTCAAAATCAATTGAGAATGGAACAACCTCAGCCATTCTGATGTCACTTCTTTCCACATTCCCTTTAACAAAGACAACCTTTTTCAAATTCAGTGGTTGATCATCTTCATTCTCTCTATATCTTGACTTCCTTCTTTCATATTCCTCAACAGTTTCTACCTCACCCACGTCAAAGTCTTCAACACTTGAAAAGATAGGATAAATAGGAGTAATATATTCTATATCCATTTCTTTCTTATTTACCTTTTTTTCTTGTTCTTTTCTAATTTTTCCAAAAACTTTTTGCTTGGAGGTCTAACAGCATTGTAACACACATTCTTCTTTTCACCAATGTCAAAAGAAACATGTTCTCTTTTCATTTGCTCATTCATTCTTTTCATTTTATGTGTAACTGGAGGATACTTTGGAAGTTGATCAAGAGATTCAGGCTTTCTATATTTTCTTCCCCTTTGTGATGCCTTTAATTCTTCTTCAGTGATTTAATCACTTAAATCACTCAAGTCATCTAGATTTAAATCAATGGACTCAAGATCATCTTCTGATACTTGAACACCAATTGACTTTTCTTGCTTTAGTCCTTTCTTCATAACAAATTCACCATCTTCACTCACCTCAACATTCTTGTACAAATCTGCAACATCTTCTTTGTCTTGAAACACATCTTTGAATTGTTGTAGATAAGCACTTCTCTTCTCTTTGTCAACTTTAGGCATAAAGTTGTTGTTGAATGGTGGTGGAACAGCCTTGTACTTTTCTTCTTCTTTTACTTTATTCAGAATTCCACAAATGTTTCCAGTTGAAACTAAGTTCTTTAGGAATTCATTTTCAGTTTGCAGCTTTGTATTCAGCACCTTTTCATCAATCACCATCTTCTTAAACCCACTAATCTCAGTTGTGAATCTTGTCTGAGCTCTATAGCTATTCATACAATCCTCTTCCAAACTTTTCATTCTTTCCTCACTAACAATCTCACTTGCCTCATAAGCATTGATAATGCTTTGCTTCTTAAAACACTCACTTTCCAGCTTACCAACCTTTTCTTTTAACTCATTGACAAGTTTAGGTAAATCAGCATTAGGATCAGAATGTACCTTAGATGAAGATGCAGAGTCTATGGCCATGAATGCCACATTAGCTCTTCTGATATCATCTGCTATATCTTCCTCATGGTTACTCCAGTCAAAGCTTCCCTCATGCTGAGTAGTTACTGCCACATTGCCTTGATTTCTTGGTTGATTTTGGTTTGCTGGAATGTTGTTAGTTGCAGGGTTTTGAATAGCTTGATTCTGATTGTTGTTCATTTGATATACTTGATTCTGATTCATACCCTGCTGGTTGTTCATCTGAGGCTGATAGTGATTGTTAAAATTGGGATTGAAGTTGTTGTTTGGATGGAAGTTGTTGTTGTTGGGATTGAAGCCTTGGTTATTGTTGAAGTTCTGCTGGTTGTTGTTTCTATGCACATTCTGCTGGTATTGTTGTTGGTTTCTAGGCTGTTGGATCTGATTGACTTGAAAGTTCCTTGGCATATTGCACTCTCTTGCAAAGTGTCCAGGCTGTTGACAGTTGTAGCAGATAGCCTTGGACTTGTCAAATCCTATTCTCTCATTTGGACCAGAAACTAGTGATCTACCAGTTCTATTGTACAGTCTCTTGCTTCTTAATGCCAACATTGCAGCTTGCCATTTGAGATCCATGTCTTCAAGGTCATCAGCATCTATTTGTTCCAAATCATCCTGCACTACACTTGTGTGAATCAAGTTTTTGGCCACAAATGCATTGTAGGATTCAGTGAACATGGACATTAGGGCTTGTGCATCACTCCCTTGAACATGCCCTGCACCAGCACTTTGAGCATTTCCATTTCCCACAGAGGCTGAATCATCATTAATCAATTGAACATTAAACCTCTGTTGACCACCTTAACTGCTTGAACCACCTCCAATGAATGACCTAGGACTCTCATTGTTGTGATCACTTGGTTCTTCAATGATGGGAATTTGTTGTTGATTCTTTGTTGTAAGATTCCCCATTGGAGCAATTAAAGCATTTGACACATTGAAACTTGGTTTATCTTCCTTGATCATTTCATTCTCAATCATTTCAAGTTCAGCAGCTTGAAGAAAACATACTACATCATCCAATTTCAATTCATTGAAATTTTGCTTTTGAAGGATGAATTTGCAAGCAGTATACATTCTTTTGGCATTGAGTTGAGCAACTTTGTATTCAAATCAAAGTCAGTCATTATATAATCAGTTGTTCTCAACTCATTCACAATACTCAGAAAACGTTCTAGTATTGATTTCAACCTTTCACCATCTCTATACTTGAATCTTTCTAACTGTTGCTTCAGTCTTTGCTTCTTAATGTTCTTCAATTCAGTGTTCCCTTCATACATCTCAAGGATTGCATCATACATTGCCTTAGCACTTTGATGATGTGCAACCTTTGTGAGGATTTCCCAAGACAGACCAAGTTTGAGCATAGCCAATGCTCTGTCATCAACCTTTCTCATTCTCTCTCTGACAGCAGCAATAGCATTTGCATTAGCACCTTCTTCAACAGCAGCTTGTTGACCATTCTTGATAGAATTCCACATATCCACATCATTATAACAAACAGCAGCCTCAAAAAGCACTTTCCACTTGGTAAAGTTCTCCTGACCATACAATCTAGGTATCTTATTAGTAGACACCTCTTATTCCTCATATCCAGACATTTTCTTAAAATAAAAGTTAAGTTCTTATCAAAAATAGAGTAAAACAATCAGATCTGAGAATAAATTCTTAGATCTGAGGTGTCTGATATGAATAGAACAAGATTCAACAATAAAAATCAAAGCTTTAAATGAAATAAGGAAAAGAAAACACCTAAAACTTGTAGATCTGGAAGAAAAATGAAGAACAGAGCTTCTGACGTCACAAATCAATCGAACAGTGCTCTGCTTACGTCATTCTTCTTCAAAACTTAATCAGCAACAGTCTATCTAAAAATAGCAGCAACAAGCTCTGATACCACTTGCCAGGTCCCAACTTTTGATGTTCGATTCGGATCGGATCTTTAATTAATCATGTCATAACTCACACAAAATTAATCGTGTCGACAAGAGAGTTAATGACGGGTTACTATATTTAGAAAGATGACCGTTTGTTAAAGGCGGAATCAATAACAAACATACGGTTGCAATGAATATTCAAATACGGAAGGCACACGAAGGATTCACTTCAAATAATTTCCATTTATATAACGTTAATCATACAAAAGGATAATCGATTTAAGGCTTTGGAAGGAATCCTAAGACAGGCGTCACACATAATATTCTCTAAATTAATGTGTCGGTCTTATCCGTATTGTGCTCTTGTGTGTTTTCGTGTCCCCCTTGTGTCCTCATTTGGCGGCATGCCCTAATTATTCTATTTATAGGCCTGACAACCTAGGACAGCTGTCGTTCCTTCTAGAAACCCTATCCGATAGTACATATTCAATTTACATATTCAAAAATATACTAAGTGTAAAACAAGTCTTCCGGGTAGGCTTTTCATTAAACTTCAGTCTCCGAGTACGCAGTGTACTCGGCCTTCCTTCAGACTTGGTAAACATAGAAGTGTACTCGGAATCAGTTTCCGGGTAGACTTTACTTAAAGAATATTTTACCAAGTAAAATATTCACCGAGTAGACTTCAATCTTCTTGGATTTATCAAACTTTGCTCGACAAATCCTTACTAGCAACCTTGTTCTTCTATGATCCTGTTCGGCTCATTGTCAGTTGAACAACTTATTGATAAGGCGTACTCGGGAGTACATACCTTACTTGAGCAGAACCTTACTCGAGATAACTTCAAGATATTCTATTAACTCATCAAGTATACTCGGACCATAATTATTAAAGAATACCTTGCCCGGTCTTCCAAATACTTGGCTTCTTGGACTTGGTCGACCATACCTTACTCGGAAGAGTAAAATACTTGGTCTTGAAGAACAATCCTGCTTGACAAAGTGAACCTTGCTCGGATGTGCCAAATTAATGAACCTTACTCGGGAAAACACTTAAAAAGCATACCTTCCTCGGATATCCACTTAAGAAGACTATTTGAAGTAAACCTTGCCCGGGAGACAAAATCTCGTACTCGGCTAAGTAAAAGCTTACTCGAAGGTCCAAGGTGTGCTCGGATTCAATACTTAGCAGTTTCTGAGGAGGTTGAGAAGATTCCAATCTTCCAAATTCTTCGTTTAGGTCAAATCTCCTCATTTGGGTCAAATTCTTGACCCAACAATAAACTTGTCTATAGAAGGCGTGATACGCTGACTACGGCAGCAAAACTCGAAATGGCTTCGACGCATCATACCCAGTGGATGAACATGGGTAATATGCAGACCATAGTGAAACAAAATGTCATGAAGGAATGTGGTAATGGGAAGGTGAAAATTTCCATGCCCAAAAAACTCGGAATACAAAGTAAGCTTGCCCGGAGGAGCATCCATAGCGGAGCTACCTCTAGGCGGAAATTCCGGTTCCCAAGCCAGAGTGATATGATATGATGAGAAAATGGCATCATAGTCAGACCAACGCCATTTAATGACAACATCATGGAAGGAAGATGAACCAGTCTTTTTCTTGCTTTTTCCCTTACTAGACTTTTTGCCGGCCGAAGAGGAAGTAACACGTCACGCGGGAAGTGAATGCAGTTAGAGCAAGTGGGCGTATGGAAGACATGCACGCACAGTCGAAAAGACAGGCCTGACGCAAGCACTATCTGGCGTCTGACAGGACAGGTCTGCTGGCAGAAAGATCCCACTGGCATCAGGAGATCGGGATGTCAGTCAGTAAATCAATTACTTTTCAGAACAAATTTAATGCTACTTGGCAGGAAACCCCCGTAGAGATTATCCTGTGGAAGGATACACCTGAAAAAATGAAAAGCTATAGAAACAGATTATTCTAAGATCTACCAAGACACGCGGAACAATAATCCGGGGAAATCTTAAAAATACCAAAACCGTCACGGAGATAATTCAGGAAAAGACGTTTGATTTGAATGAAGCCCAGTCCGAAAACACCGCGGCAACTCAACGAAGGAAATCCCAAGGAGTACGTGCAATAATTTTGGGCCAGAAAACACGCCCATCAAGACAATCAAATTACATAAAACAAAAATCAAGTGAAAGATGGAAAGAGGCACCCAAAAATGGAATGCATGAAAATGGACACCCATCACTCATTTAAAACCGAAGTAGTAAATGAGGTAGTTGGACAGCTGGAGATCCGTTTCAGAAGCAACCAATAGGAGGCAGCCACGAGTCGCGAAACTGAGAAAAATAAGGCGTAGGCATGCAAAGACATTTATACCCACCTGGAGTAAACGAGTAGTAGTCTAATATGCAAGGTGACATCACCACAGCTAGGGCGTAGACAAGACACTCATTTACTGCCGCCATAAGTACCCACATGTTTGATCACCAAAAACGAGAAGCTAGGAAAGTATAAGTCCAATATTTCACCCGCAGAAAAGAACAGCGGAAGCAATAATGGACTGGGGGACTTGTGGGGGTAAATTATAAAACACTTCATGCAAATAATAGGATAAGATGATTAACCCGTCAAAAGGATATCTTCCGCGAGAGGTTACAAACCACTGCGGAAGATAACCACATAACAATATAAATAAGAAAGAACAGCGGAGATGTTACCACAGGTATGACACGTGGTAGAGTACCATTGCGTAGTACCAACTGCCATATGGGCGCACGATGGACCAATGAGAATGGGCCAACGTTGTACTCGCACCAAAAGAATGAGCAGCGGAAGTGCTGCCACAGTCAGCACACGTGGTAGAGTACCACAGCGTAGTACCAACTGTTATATGGACACACAATGGACCAATAAGAATGGGCCAACACTGTACCGGCATCTAAAGAAAGAACACCATTGGCCAGACTACCCAACCAATCAGGATAGGCCGTCATGCTCAACCATGACGGGAGAAGCTTCCATTGATTGGGACGGCTGGCCTAACCTTCTCCCCCCTTCGTCTATAAATACAGATGATATTATAACGGTAAAAGGATTCCAATTCTACGCTCTCGAACTCCTTTAATTATATCTGACCTCTTACCATACAGATTCTCATGCCGGAGGTGGTTAGGAGAAGACCCCCCCCCCCCCTATTCCCCTTCTCGTAACGAGCTCACAGTGTTTAGTTTTGCAGGTGTACGGTTCACTAGAACTTATTCCTATTTCTGGTAAGATGATGGGTTGTGCGATAGAATAGACTTATCGGTCTGGTTTAATCCATAAACTAACCCCATGACGATATATTAGGTTTAAACCATCGGGGTTAGACTTAGTGTTTCTTCAATTGGGCTATAAAAGGATTGAAGAAAATAAACAAGTGAAAAGAAAAAAAGAGGTTGAATAAGTGAAGCTTAGAGGATTTGTGTTGTATGTCATTTTCGAGTCCCAATCCGCTTTTATTACAGACATGTACATATCGGATGATCCATTAATAGTCAATGAGGTGATGGCGTGGCTCAAAGGAAGATCGAAGAAAGCGTTTTTGTTGAAAATTGATTTTGAAAAATCTTATGACAATGTTAATTGGGAATTCTTAATATCTATTTTGGAGAAAATGAGATTTCCGAAGAGATGGTGTTTGCGGATTAAGGGAATTTTGGAATCGGCTAGGTCTTCTATTCTTGTGAATGGATCACCTACGTTTGAGTTTAAGTGTCAAAAAGGATTTAGGCAAGGTGACCCGTTATCTCCATTTTTATTCTTGGTGGTCATTGGAGTGCTTTCATGTGTGCTTAACAAGGCTATGACTATAGGTGAGTTCGATGGTATTAAATTAGATAAGCAGGGGACAGTTCTTTCTCATTTATTCTATGCGGATGATGCTCTCATTTTGAGAGAATGGTCAGATAGTAATGTGGTAAAGGTGGCGAGGATCCTTAGATGTTTTTATGCTTGCTCGGGATTAAAAATTAATATTTATATCGGTATTGGGCCAACCAATGAGGAGGTGGAAGACACGGCTATGGTTCTAGGGTGCAAAAGAGGGGATTTTCTGTTCGATAATTTGGGGATTAAAGTGGGGGCGAACATGAATAGATATAATAATTGGAAGAAAATAGTAGATGTGTTTGAAGCTAGACCCTCGGTTTGGAAAGCAAAACTATTATCTATTGGAGGTAGAGTAACACTTATAAAATCAGTTTTGGAGAGTCTTCCGGTATATTACTTTTCTTTGTATAAAGCTCCGGTCAAAGTTATTGATACACTTGAACGCATTATGAAGAGGTTCTTATGGTCAGGAAATAACGAGAATAATAAAATTCATTGGGTCGCATGGAATAGAGTTACAACTCCAAAGAAATTCGGTGAGTTGGGTATAAAAAGATTGAGGGACACGAATGAAGCTATGTTATTTAAATGGGTGTGGCGGTATAAGACGGCGTCCGGTAGCCTTTGGCGAAGGGTAGTGGAGGCGTGTCATAAAATTAATAAAAAATGGGATATTCTTTCTCTTAATTCTAATGGTACAGGGAGCTGGAAAGCTATTGTTAAGTTGGGGAGATCGCTGAAGATTAATGATTCGTTCCTGCACACTTTTATAAGAGCCAAGGTGGGGGATGGGAAAACGATTCGTTTTTGGTTAGATGTCTGGTTAGGCGATGTTCCTATAAAACATAGATGGCCGAAGTTATATAGATTGGAATCAAACAAGACTTGTTGGGTTGCAGACATGATACATGTTGCGGTTCATACTAATTTTATGCAAGCCGATTGGTTGGATAAGGTCCAAACAGAAGATGAAGTTAGGGAGTGGCAGCAATGGTTGTCTGTTGGTGCGGATGTGCAGCTGCTGGAAGGTAAGGACAATTGGTCTTGGGTTGGGGATAAGTCCAATATGTTTTCAGTTAGTTCGGTAAGAAAGGTGAAGCGCGAAGGGGTCCAATATGAAAATAGTTATGTGCTGAAGTGGGTTAATTGGATTCCGTTAAAATGCAATATTATGGCGTGGCGGGCGGAGATGAACCGATTGCCTACTAAATTGGAACTTGTGAAGAGAAACGTGGATATTTCGAATAAGATGTGCGCCTTATGTGAGTCATGTGAAGACTCTGCAGATCATATTTTTTCGGCTTGTTTTGTTGCTATATCGGTGTGGGAGGGGATTGAGAAATGGTGTGGTTTGGGCCCATTTATGTTTTTGAGGTTAAAGATCTTATGGAAGTGTTCAAATCCGCTATGGGAGGTGAGATGGGAAAGAGAATTGTGCACGGGGTGATTATTGTTGTTGCTTAGTGTATTTGGAAAGCGAGAAACGATAGTAGTTTTTAATGGCAAGAAAGCTAATATAGGATAAATTGTGACGAGTGTTAAATCTCTATCGTTTTTATGGCTAAAGTCTAGATCTAGATTTAAGAAGATTGTTTGGAAAGATTGGTGTAAGTCTCCTTTGTATATGTGTTGTAAGGTTGTTTTTTAGCCTTCGGACCAGTTTGGTGTGGTGAATGAAAGTTAATTTCAAAAAAACTTATTAAATATAATTGATAACATGTAAAAAAGAAATATTTGTTCCCCTTAAATGAGGGCCTTATGTTTTGAGGGCAGCCAACTATAACTAGTGCAAACCTAATATATAGCGTCTTAAGAACGAAAAAAACAATTTTTTGAAAAGCAACTAAAACATCACAATCGAAAAGGAATCAAACATAGAAATGGAAAAGGAAAGAATCAGAATAAAACATCCAAAACTCCAAATTGATATACAACCTTTTTAGGGCATCAAAATTTACATCTAAATATATTGCTGATCGTTCACAAAAGTGTATTATGTATTTTTTTTTTTATATACTGCAAATTTCTGTTTCTAATAGACTTGAACCCAAGACCTCATAAAAGTGTATATAACCAAATTTTAAACATAGAACTATTAAAATTGAATATACGTTCGTGATAAATAAACCACTCATACAGTCGGATAACAAATTTTGGAATTTTTTTTATTAATAACAAGTTTCTATACGGTCAAATAATAAAAATAGAATTCACCATTCAAAGATTAATAATTTGTCCATTACATTAATTATAGAGTTGTCTAAGTTTACCGAGTTACCCAAGCTTGAATTAAACTCAAACTCGTTGACTCAACTCAAGTCAAGTTCGAGTATCACTAGGAAAAACATGAAGTCCAATATTGAGGATATGATACAAAGGGATATCCAACAAAAACGTAATTATTAGAATAATCAAAAGCAATACATTGTCAAAACATATGAAGAACCAATAATCATATAAATAATGGGAGTTAGGAATTTACCATTTTAACCTTAAGAATTGGGATGACCAGGCCTTTGTACAACATTAAACTGTGTTGCCTGGTCATCATGTGCATTCAAGATTTGGCCTTTATTTCCACAAGATTTCAAGAATATCTTGGCACCTTAGACTTTGACTTTTGACTATCATTGACTTTTCACTAGAAAACTACTCCTAGCATTGTTATAAATCAATCAATCAATCAATCAATGAATCAGATCCTGATCTATTAGAGCCCTCTCTCCTTATCATTTGAATCAGATCCTGCACCACTTCTGACATTGGTGGCCTAAACTCCGGTTCCGCCTACAATTAAAGAAAACAAATTTCAAACGATCTTGTTATAGATACACCTGACCAGGTGACGTCATCATTCAGGCTGAATGGCTTTGTCAGGGGTCGCATTTGAATTAGTGTGTATAGTGTAACCACATTCGAAGATACGAACTCCTACGGCCCCTTATAAACCTCTAAGGCCCATATGACCATTTTCTCTATAGTTTGTCAATCGTGTTTGTATAGTGTCAGTGGCAGGCAGAGGTGCTAAACAGGTTGTGTTCGCGACATGAACCCAAAAATTTGACACAAGCTCGAACACAAAAATCGTGTCAGAAATATTCACGGATTGACACACACATGATCCTTTTAACCAAAATTTTTATAATCTTTTATTTGTTTTAATTTTTGCAAATTATACATTAATACTTTGAAATTACAGTTTTACTATGGTCACAAATGTATATAAAGAGTTGCGTTTTTATTATACAATCTTATGTCAGTTTTTCTTTTTAAGTTTTAAGTACTGGCATAAAATCGCCAACTAGTTTAATTTATGTTATAAAACACATTAAAAAATAAGCGAGTTAAACACATCAACCCACGAACCCCCTGAGATGACACAAACACGACCTGTTTAGCTAAACGGATTCGCAAGTTCGACCAGAGACTGTCCGGAACCCGTACCCAAAACCGCGAATTTTGTTTTAGGTTCATGTCGTGCTAGATGTTCACATCCCTAGTAAGTGGTGTTACTTTCGACGTAGCCTATTTTAATTCATTTTATAAATAAATTATTAAGGAAACCATTCAGTGATTGTATATTTATTATTTTTCCATTTTCACCTTAAGCTATATTTAGACCATTATTGTGGTTGTTATTATTTATCATAGAATTAGCCTTAGATCTCTCCTTACCATTGTATGCATGTTGTAAATGGCTATTTATAGCCTATGTATTCTGACTAATAATGCAAGCATTCTAATTATATACCAAATCTCATATGGTATCAAGAGCCTCCATCTCAAACGAGAATTAATCCTACTGCAACATATTTTTTTTTTCAAACACTTTCCAATCTCCTTTCATGGCACCAATCACAGTAGTTCAACTCACGGCCTCTACCCACTTTAACGTAATGCAAGCATTCTAATTATATACCAAATCTCATATGGTATCAAGAGCCTCCATCTCAAACAAGAATTAATCCTACTGCAACATAATTTTTTTTTTCAAACACTTTCCAATCTCCTTTCGTGGCACCAATCACAGTAGTTCAACTCACGGCCTCTACCCACTTTAACGTCACTCTCACTGACGACAATTTACGGTATGGCGAAAGCACGTCTACTCGACCTTGATTGGTCTCGATCTCGTTCACTTCGTCACCGGAACGAAACCAACTCCAACGGAGTTTCTAGATGCCGAAGCCACCAAACCAAACCCGGACCACTATCCATGGTTCAGACAAGATCAAATCATCCTGCGGCTCTGCTAGGCAGTTGTTCACCCACCATTCAAACGATGATTGCCTCAGCCGACACAGCCCGGGAAGCATGGGAACGATTGGTCACTAGTTATGCGAACCCATCTCGGTCTCGCGTCATATCGCTAAAAACCAAACTCGCATCTAACCCCAAAGGCACTCGTACCGTTACGGAATACTTACGTGACATGAAGTCAATTGCGGACGAACTAGCACTCGTTCAAAACCCCGTGAAAGACGAGGATCTCATGGTTCACATTCTCTGCCAATTGGGCGATGACTTCAAAAATTTTGCACAATCGCTTCGACTCCTTAGTTCAAATCTCACATTCCCAGAACTATTTGAGAAGTTGATTGACTTTGAGAGGGAACTTCAACAAACCATTATGGCACCACCTCTCATGGCTAAAGCCAACTTCACCCAAAAATACTCAAGAACTAATTCAAGATCCGCAGCCGATAGGCGTAACATGCAAAGCAACTTCAACAACATATCATCCCGCAATCAATGGTCTAATGGCTCCAACGCCAACAATGGTAACCGTGATACTCGCACCAATATCTACTGCCAGTTTTGTAATTTTGCAGGGCAAGAAACAAAAGTGTGTCGCAAACTTTCCCGGTTTCTCCGGGACAATCATGTTACCACAGGAAACTCTGTGACCCAAAGCAAGGCTTCACCAATTGCTAATGTCGCAACATCCTCCTATATGTTTGATACGAGAGCTTCCAATCATGTCGTTCCAGATCGTGCATCCTTTCATTCTGTATCCGAGTATGGCGGACCGGATGAAATTGTTCTTGGAAATGGTAACACCCTTTCTATAACCCATATTGGTCAAACACACATTCATACATCCAAAGGCTCTCTTTCCTTAAAAGATGTTTTGTGTGTTCCTCAATTCAAAAATAAACTCATTTCTGTTGCAAAATTGTGTAAAACTAACCAAGTTTCTGTTGAATTTTTTCCCACTCATTTCTTTGTCAAGGATCTTCGAACGAGGGCACGACTAATGCGGGGCGAGAATTACCTTGATGTTTACTATGCAAACCTTCCAACCCAACCTCAAATAAATGCGGTATCCACTACATCGGCTCTCGATTGGCATCATAAACTCGGGCATCCTTCTATTCGGATTCTCAAAAAAATAGACAAATGCTTGGGCTTACATTTTAATTTTCTCAATTTTCATTGTAATTCGTGTTCCATCAATAAAAGTCACAAGGATTCCTTTGGCATGAATTCATTTACTACTACAAAGCCCCTACAATTGTTATATTCGGATGTTTGGGGACCGGTTGAAAAATCGGTTGATGGTTTCACTTATTATGTGATTTTTGTAGACTATCACACAAAGTACATTTGGCTATATCCAATGAAAAACAAATCCGATGTCTCCACTTTATTCCCACAATTCAAATTACTAGTCGAAAAGTTTTTTCAAACACCTTTAATTTCTCTCTTCACCGATAATGGTGGAGAATATATTGGACTTACCGCATATCTTCAAGCTCAAGGCATTTCTCATTTCACCACCCTGCCGCATACCCCGGAACAAAACGGTGTCGCCGAACGGCGTCATCGGCACATTGTTGAAACTGGTTTATCACTCCTTCACTATGCGCACCTTCCTCTACCATTTTGGACACATGCTTTTCAAACCACCGTTTATCTCATAAACCGGCTACCCACTCCAATACTTAATTTCAACTGTCCATATTCAGTTCTCTACAAAAAAGAACCAACCTATACCAAACTCAAACCGTTTGGATGCTTATGTTATCCGTGGCTTCGCCGGTATGCAAAATCCAAACTTCACCCTCGTTCAGAACAGTGCGTGTTCTTAGGCTACTCATCATCCAAATCGGCCTACAAATGCTATGATTACACCAACCGACGTTTATACCACTCCCGACACGTGGAATTTATTGAGAATAAATTTCCATTAAAATCTCAAAGCAATTCCTCAACCATTCCTAATATGGACCAATTTTTTGGTAATACCCCACTGACCCAGTGTGCTCCCAAGACCCAACATCCCACTTTTCCTTTATCACCCCACCTTACTCTCCCAACCCAATCCATACAAAACCCACCACTGGCTCCACACAACCAACCAACACCAATCCAACCTCATTCTCCTAATTCATCTGCACCTTCAAACACATTTTCCCATGACACATCTTCTGCCACAAGCGCGACCAACCATTCGCAAAACACCACTGAACCCGACACCACTGCTCAGTCTCAAAACATTACCGAATCTCACACCACTTCCTCGTACACAACACCTTCATCACCATCTCTCCCTACATCTTCATCTTCGACCACCTCAACTTTCCCGCTACCCCCACGCACCCGCAAACCAAATACCAAGTATTATAACTCCAAATTTATTAACCACACTACCCTCCATCCGATTTCTTCATCGCTTGAACCAACAACTCACAATCAAGCCTTAAAAGATCCCGAGTGACAGAAGGCGATGGATAATGAGTTTAATGCTCTTCTAAAAAATGCCACATGGGAACTCGTGCCTCCTTCGCAACACAAACCCATTGGTTGCAAGTGGGTATTTCGCATCAAACGGCGTCCCGACGGATCTGTTGAGAAGTACAAGGCACGTCTAGTTGCCAAGGGATTTCTTCAAGAATATGGCAAGGATTACTTTGAAACATTCAGTCCGGTCACTAAACCTATAACCATTCGTACGGTTCTCGCCATTGCCTTATCCCAAAACTGGTCCATCCGGCAACTCGATGTTAATAATGCCTTCTTGCATGGTACTTTGCATGAGGATGTTTACATGTCTCAACCACCGGGCTATGTTAATCCAGATCTTCCCAATCACCTTTGCCATCTTCGAAAATCTCTCTACGGGCTCAAGCAAGCACCGCGTGCATGGTATATGGAACTTGCCACATTCCTCATTGAACTCGGTTTTCGCAAATCCTTGGTCAACCCATCTTTGTTCATCTATAACCGGGATGGCATGATCACATATTTTTTGGTTTATGTTGATGATATTGTCTTAACCGGCAACAACATTTCATTCAACATATCATTCGTGCATTATCCGAAAAATTTTCCATTAAAGATCTTGGCATGCTACACCACTTTCTTGGCATTGGAGTCATTCACACAACCACTGGTTTATTTCTATCCCAACATGCTCATGTGCAGAATTTACTCACCAAGTTTAAAATGGATGGAGCTAAAACTGTTGCAACACCACATAGCGCTATTGAGTCACTCTCTCTTGTTGATGGATCGCCTACCGTTGACCCTACCCCGTATCGCCAATTGGTGGGCTCCCTCCAATATCTTGCCTTTACTCGACCCGATGTTTCTTACGCGGTCAACAAGCTCTCTCAATACATGCATGCACCAACTCAACTCGTATATGAATACAAAACTATACTATTACAATAATGATCGAACAAACCTGAACACAACGCGATATAATATCTGCAAAATTTGATAACGATTTGACAGCGTATTCTCCATTGAGAGAGGGATCAACCATCCTCGATAACGCATCGATATCGTGAAGTTGAGGTATAGCCCATCGCACAAGTAACTGCTCCCCACGGTGCCTTGTACTACAAGTTATTCACAAAAAAATAAAATAATATTAACCAACTAATTTGTTCATTCTTTTGTTTATTTAAATACTAATAGCTTTACCTGTCATAAGACTTTCGGCCCGTTAGCAGTTCTAACATTACAACTCCAAAACTGTACACGTCACTCATGGAGGTGTAGATTCCTGATTCAAATTCCGGGGCTCCATAACCGAAGGTTGATAAAAGTTGTCCTGACAGCTATGTGTGGTAAAAGTTAAGAATTTTAAAAAAGTATTGCGACATCAGATAGATGGGTCCCACAAATGACGTGATTTACCTGACTCACTATGCCACGGGTTATCAGAGGAGCCAAACCGCAATCAGATACGCGCACGGAAAGATCTTCATCGAGAAGAACGTTTGTGGATTTGATGTTTCGGTGAATAATTGGCGGCTCACAGAATTCGTGCAGATATCTGTAAAAAATATTAAATCAATATATAAATAATAGATGTAAATATTTGAAATAACAGTATTAATCCTAGGGGTGCCAAACATGCCAGGTAGGCGAGTTGACCTGTGTAACTTTTTGTGTCAAAAAACATTGGAACTAAAACGGAAACAGTTAAAACCGTGTAACCGAACACGGGCCGTTCAAGTCATTCATCTAAATGAGTCAAACAGGTTGTAAACGTGCTAATTTTTTATTTATTTTTTTTTTGAACAGCTAAATATTGTACACTATGGGGATTGAACATATGACAACCCAAAACCTGAATCTTAACATGGCCCATGCAATATTCATGTCAAAAAACAACCCTAGCCCGGAAACAGTAAAACTGTAGCCCGAACACGACCCTTCTAACTGTTCATCTAAACGAGTTAAACAGGCTGTAAACATGTAGATGGGTAGGTGGTTGACATAAATGGGTCAGAAATGGGCTGGAAGGTGGACCTTTTTTTTTTAACTAAACAGGATTACCATGTCAACCAGAACACGGCCAGTTTATTAAACAGGTTACATATAACCCAAACCTGAATCTTAACACGACCCCTGTAATTTATGCTGAAAAATAACACTATCCCAGAAACACTAAAAATCGTGTAACCCGAACCTTATTCGTTTAACGTATCCATCTAAACAAGTCAAACGGGTAAATGTGTTTAATGGGTTGAAATAAGTGGGTTAAACGGGCTGACAGATTGACCTGTTTAATTAAACAGGTTGGCAGAATACCTCAAACACAGCGGGTTAAACAGGTTGTAAATGGTTTGACTGGTCGACTTATTTAGTTAAACAGAGTAAACATGTCCACCTGAACACGACCCATTTAACTTATTAGTCTAAATGAGTCCAAGAGGTTAAAAACATGTTAAATGAGTCGGTAGGTTGAAAGAAAACGGGTGGTAAACATGGGTTGTAATAAATGGGTTAAATAGGCCATAAACGGGTTCAGATCAACATGTTTAATTAAATGGGTTAAACATGTCAACCCAAATTCAGATCAACATGTTTATTTAAATGGGTTAAACATGTCAACCCAAACAAGACCTGTTAAACCTATTCATCTAAACGAGCCAAAAAGGTTATAAACGTGTTAAATTGATTGGTGGGTTGAAATAAATGGGTTAAATGGGTCATAAACAGGAAAACGTTAACCCGTTAAATTGAGCGGGTTAAACAAGTTAGCCAAAGTACCCAACACGAACCGTTTAACAAGATTAGTACTCGACTTACTCTAAGGCTCGTGCGGCTCGAAGTGCTATTCGTATACGCGCACTCCACGGAAAATTCTTTTTAAATTCATCATCCAAGTGCAACGCGTCTTGAAGAGTCCCGCTACTGCAATACTCGTAAATTAATAATCTTTGACCGTGCTCCGAACAGTAACCCATGAGTTCAACAACATTAGCGTGTCGAATTTTATCGAGATTATTAACAAGCTCAATAAATTCTTCCTCCTTTTGTTGACTAATTACCTTTTTGTCCAACTTCTTCACTGCAAGAAACTGAATAAAATCACAGAATACATAAGTTTTGCAGCTTTGGAAAACAGGTCAAATGGGTCAAAAATGTCAACATGTTCTTAAACACGTCAATGAATCAAACAAGTCGTCAAACCACTCATATTATTTCGTTAAAAAAATTGGATGGTTATTATAATCATATTTGAGAGACAAAATATTAATAAAAAGTTACAAAAATCTTGAAGCAAAATCAGCTTAAAAGAAAACAAGTCAAATTAGTTAAACGTATCTTCATTCTTAATGCTTAAATCCCTCATAAATCATTTTATTCAAAAGAATTATAGTATTATTCAAACATTACGACTTTTGTAAACATACTTGACACACACACTACTAAGTACTAACTACTAACGTGGAAAAGGTGTTTCATATCGACCCACTTTTATTACTAAAGAGTCAAACCAGTAAACAATAAAAGTCGGTAAAAAAATTCAAACGAACCGTAAGCCGCTCATATTGTATTTATTAAGCATAAAGCCACCTTTTTAAATCAACTTATCTATAATTAGTTTATAATTAAAAACGTTGAAGAGTCAAAACAGTCGGTAAAAACGTTGAGCAAAGTCTATTTAAAAAGGAAACGAGTCAAATGTGCCGACATATTTTAATTTTATAACACACACGAGTCATTTACAACTGAAATAACACAAATTTGCAAACATATGCAACACATGCCATTGATAAAAATAAATAAATAAATGATCCTAAAACTGACAAAAAGTGTTTCAGGTCAACCCGACCCGTTTGACCCGTTAGTCAACCCAGTCAAAGTCATACCTTTCCATCTGGAAGTTGTGCCCTGTAAACACTCCCCACCATTCCAGCACCAATAAGATTATCTTGCGAAAAACTGTTTGTGTATTGTTGAAGAGACGCGATCGTGTACGATTTGACATGCGTTTTAGGCAAGGTGGGCTTTGTAGAGGGTCCCGCCACCTCAGCAGGTACAATGGGCTCCACAATAACTTTTTCGTGAGGTAGGTTAATTGGTTGTGGTAAAGTAGGTGGCGGGTGGCGGTGGCGGTGGCGGAGGTGGTGGTGGCGGTGGAGGTAATGAGTCTATGTCAAATCGGCTCATGTCTATCTCCACACTGTCCTGTTTTGGTATAGCAGCCAGACTTTGTATATTCATGTCGTTTTCGGTTTGTGGTTTTACACGCGGAACTGGTGGTGACCTTGGCGGTGGTGAAAGTAACCGTTGTTTTTCCTCTTTTGGCAGGGCAACTGCCGCCACCTTTGGAACTGCTCCAAAAGTTAAATAATCAGTGTAAGAAAAATAGGTGTAAACGAGCAAAACTGAGCCGGAGCTCGGATCATGAGTAGTTTTGAAGCTCAAGCTCGGTTACTACTTATCACATATTTTATTTGTATACGTTGATAACTACTTTCCATAAATTTATTAAAAGGGGCTCGGCACATTAGGGCTGTTAACGAGTCAAGCCTAGCCACATGGACTTCCGCTCGGCTCGTTTATCTGTAACGATCTGAAATGTTGAGCTCATGCCCAGCTCGTCAAAGCTTGAGCCGGCTCATGCAACCAACGAGCCGGCCTTTTGCCCGAGCTAGACGATTTTGAACGAGTCGCGAGCTTTTTGAACAGCGTTAGGCTTGTTAAAACACCTAAAAATACTGATAAAGTTTGAATAATATATAAATAATGATAAAACCTTTATCAACTTGACTCGTAGGCAGAGCAAAAGGAGCACTGTCAGTATGATACTCTCGATTACCCGTATCTGGAGCGATCTCGTGTCGTTTCGGTATCAGACCTGGGTACCGTTTTCTCCGGTGACATCTAGGCGAAAACAGTAAACAAACCAATACCAAAACAATAAGCCCAAACACGGATGCTATTGATACCCAAACAGTCTTTTTAGCACTCCATGATTTCTTGGTAGTGGTGTAGTTGTGATCCTGTGTGGACGCGGGACCACTGGCTTGTTGTGGTCCTTGTTTACCGGGTGTTTGTTTAGGTGATGGAAAGAAAGGTGTTCCCGAACCTGTGGGGGTGTTTGGGTATGGGGATAATGGGGGAGCGGTTGTTGAATTGTTGTTGAATAGATTCCCGTCTTTTTTGAAATCGGGTATGGACAGTAGTTTGTCGGGTATAGGGCCGTTGAAGAGGTTATTTTCAATATTCCTGTTTAAGAGGAAAAATAATAAGTTAATGAAAATATAAAATATAGTTGACTTCTGTATTCGTGTATGTGGTTTCGTTCCCGTAGTTCAGCCAGCCATTTTAACTGGTTCAGCCCCAATGAATTTAATAAACAGGGGTATTTTGGTCATTTTTGTGAAAACTAACATAGTTGGTGTTGTGGACGAAAACGGTTAAAAATTGAAACCCAAGTGGCTTAAAGGGTTGATGGTTTCAGTTTTGGACTGGCGTAGTTAAAATGGCCAAATCATAGGGACGGAAACAGAAATTAACCCTATAAATAAGTTATAAATGAACATATAAAGTTGAAGGTAATTTAGAAGCTTACAGATCACGCAATGGAAGATCTTCTAGAACATCAAGTGTTCCTGAAAGCTTATTGTTCTGCAAATGACTGAACACACACGTGTTAGTTTGACTTATGGACGGGTCAAGTCAGAAGTCAAATGGGTTGAA
The DNA here is from genome assembly GCF_021521415.1 of Bidens hawaiensis. NCBI lineage: Eukaryota > Viridiplantae > Streptophyta > Magnoliopsida > Asterales > Asteraceae > Bidens > Bidens hawaiensis. The sequence goes on along the minus strand of NW_027497388.1, from coordinate 101,794 downwards.
ACGATATAGCTATGGTATTGTTAACATATTTGACATACTAATTATTTATAATGAACTTTTATTTTTGGAGAAAAATATTTCAGGTCTTATTCGACCGGACCTGTACAAAAAGTTATTTGTTTGACATGAAGCTATTTTGACCCGATAATAATGTGAATAAAATCAGCACATGTGACAAATGTGTGTTGTTGAATGTTGATAAGATGATTACTGACAAGGTAGTTAAAGAAGATAAACTTGATAACGATGAAGGTAATTCTCCACTCAAACTGTTACTGGATAAATCTCTGCAAAGTTAAAAATAAAAATAAATTAAAAACATCTAGAAGATGTGAGAAATAAAGTGTGATTCTTTCAAGATTATGAAACTTACAGGTTGACCAAAGCAGATAAGCCTTCAAACGAATCCGGTATTTCGCCAGATAAGCTGTTATCATTTAGAGACCTGAATTGCAAGAAACATAACATCTAATTAATGGTAATGATAGAAATCTTAAACAGAATTGGGATTACTTTCAAAATGCAAACCAATCCGACCAGTTTGAGACAGCACGGAACCAAAATAGACACGATAATAAGTAAAACGTGTCGAAATAGCAGGGATGTGAATTTATATGACAAGAGTTCGCTGGTCAGTTTTGGGCCGAGCCTTCAGGTTGGCCCATATAATGTTAAAAAATGTATTTTATGTCATATCTTAAAAAGGTTTTGTATTTTCTGCCAAAAGAGATATTGACATCAAGTTTTCATAATTTAATATGCTAGAAACAAAAAGTCGGGTTAAACGGGCCGTGTTCATGTCAAACCGTGAATATTCGTGTCACGTTCGGGTTCAACCCACAAACACGACCTGTTTAGCATCCCAGTAAATAAGCCAGCTATTATATAAGCAAACAAATAAATGAATAAAACTTACAAGGCAGATAATTGTGTTAAAGAGGATAAAGTATCCGGTAAGCTTCCAGTAAAGTTATTATCTGCAAGAAAGCTGGCAAAGGTAAAGATTATTATATGTTTACCATACAACAAATATCAAAAAACAAAAAGAAAAACAATTTATCAACTTACATAGTTGTTATGGTAACAGGAAAAGATGTTGGGATGCTACCCCCAATCAAATTATTGCTCAAATCTCTACAAAAACATAAGCAAAACATATCATCCTTTATAATGCGCCACGTGTCAGCTATATTTAACGAGCGAGCCTACAGAGTCTTAGGCTCGAGCTCATACAGATACGAGCCAGCGAGTTGGCTTTTTTTATGTTTTTCTCTATACAGCAATCCAATAACAACGTTACGACAATCTCAAATTATACATGCCTCATGTGACATGGTACAAAACTAGCAATATACAACGAAAATCATTACGAGTAAACGTGAGTTACTTACATGCTTAGAAGAGAGGTAAATGATCCTAGGGTATCCCCTAATTCACCTCCCAAATTAGCACCGATCACAGTTCTACAAAAACAATAAAAGCGTCAGAAAAGTATCAACGTTAATATAAAAATGTCACAAAATAATAATAATAATAATAATAATAATAATAATCAATTTACCATACATGGATATAATGTTGGTCTTTGTATCGTCACACGCAACACCTTGCCATGCTTCGGCACACGGGTCACCCGCACTGGCGGTCCATCCCGGAAGAGCAGGGGATCCCAGCGCAGCATATAAGTTATTAATCGCACTAACTGAAACCATTAATAACCAAATAGAGTGGTAAACGGGCAAAAACATATTCCATTAGCAACAGGTATAATATTTTATTCAGTAGATGAAGCAGATCTAACCGTCAGCAGGATTTGTAGCAAGAGAAAGTGGAGCAACAAAGATGAACACAAGTCGTAGAAGCACCGACAAGTAAAGTACAGATCTAGTAACATCCATTGATCCTTAATTAATTTAACCTGCAACATAAAATTAAATTAGGATAATAATAATAATAATAATAATAATAATAATGGCATTGGATGATGAAACCTACACTTACTAGGTAGGAGGAACATACTCATCTGGTGGAGTTTGGTGGAATCTCAACGACACAAAAAGCCAAGGTGAGAAGAAATGTTGTGGAAAGTTGCAGAAAGAAAAAAGATTATTAGTTAATTTATTTATTTTATAAAAAAGCCAAGGGGAATGAATGAACGAACGAACGAACGAACTTGATGGATGGTTTGGGATTTGTGAGTGGGTGTGTTGTGTCTCTGTGTCTGCGTGTGGAAGTCATACATATCTATCTGCTAACCTACACAAAGTTGTCTTTGTAAGAAAAGTGAAAATGGTGGGCGCACGCGCGCTGAGATGGCGCGTCGGCCAATTATTATCAAGTGTTAGCATTTTAAAAACAACATCAGCTTAAGTTGAAATTAGATAGAAAGATCATCATGAGCCAATTTAATCATCCTTTACCTCCTTTAAAGTTAGTTTCACAACCTTCAGTTTTCTTTTTTTCTCAAACCACGAGCCAAACAGGGTATCGGACTAGGGCCGTAAACGAGTCGAGCCGAGCCGAGCCGAGCCGAGTCGAGCCGAGCCGAGCCGAGCCGAGTCGAGCCGAGTCGAGCCAGAGTGTGCTCGAGCTCGGCTCGTTTTCTTTATTAAGCTGAAAAATCGAAGATCGGCTCGTATAAAGCTCGAGCCGAGCTAGAGCTCGTCGAGCCGGATTTCTTTAATTTTTTAAAAAAAAAAATATTTTTTATTTATTATTTTTTTATTTTATATTTTACAAATTTTGATATATAAAATGCAAAAAATATAATTTTAGCATACATATTATTTAAAATTTATAAACTAGAGAATTTATAAATTTATTTGTTTTATTTTCGTTATTCTTTTATAAGGTTTTAGGTATCAAGTGACATAATATATGTTTATTTATTTATCTTTTGGTATGATATTATTATATATAGATATTAAAATTTAGAGTTTAATCTAAACGAGCCAACGAGCCGAGCTAACGAGTCGAGCCAAGACCGAGCCACGAGCCGAGCTGACCCTGGTTCGTGCTCGGCTTGTTTAAAAATCGAGTCGAGCTTATTTAGAATCGAGCTTTTTCAAGCCAAGCTTTTTTCAAACTATTTTCAAGCGAGCCACAAGCCGCGAGCTTTTTAAACAGCCCTATATCAGACGCATCACATTTTGTTATAATCAACAAGACTTGAACTTAAAAAACTCATCTATAGGATTGATATCAGACCAAATGGCCTTTAGATACAACTTTTGGGTTATAAAAAATCTACTCGTCTAGTGATGTTTATTTTATACATTTCATCATTTAAGCTAACTTTTGTTAGTTTTTTCTTTATGGGTATTAATTCTTTGCAAATAAAATACAATTTAATTATCCTTTACTTCTTGTAAAGTTAGTTTTACAACCTCTAGGTTTATTTTAATTTAAACCACGAGCCAACCTAGTATAAAAGTATTCACATTTAATTTATCAAAAAATGTGACTAAAATTAATATAATATAGAGAGTAGTTTAGGGTGTTGTGAGTTATAAGAAATAAATGCAGTAATTTTTTTGTATATGTATAAAGTTATTGTTCACACAATATAATTTTTTAATATATTTTAAAAGTGGTTGCGAATGAATAAAAGATAAATGATAATGTTAAATGTATAAAAAAGGTATTTTTTTATTGAAAAAGAGAGAAAATGTAGTAATTTATAGTGTAAAATTGGATTTCAAGATAGAGGATTTGATGTAAATGCTCTAACGTGGATGAAAATTTGTTATGAATAAGACTTGAACTGATAGCCTCCTATTCAAAAAAATTATGTGGTTGGTGATATTGGACCAATTGGTCTTTAGTTAAAAAATAAAAAAGTTTTAGTTGTTGTGAAACAAACCTAATAGCCAAACATGTGAGAAAGAGATGAAGGGAGAAAAATGGAGATTTCATTAATAAGGTGTGTATTACAATGATGTACAATGAGATGTATATATAGGAGAACATAACTTGGAGAAAAAGTCTAATCTATATTAGGTATTGATAACCACAATAATATATATTTATAACACTCCCCCTTGGTTATCTACTTAATACGATTGAGAATGATGCCTCATTAAAAATCTTGCTATGAAAACCCAGTGGACAAAACCATAGCTAAGGGAAAAAGAGTGCAGCACGTATTGTCTCCCCCTGATTTATATATCCGTTAGAATGGTAGATATCGATGTTCTATGAAGGTTTCCAAAGACTTTTGGAGTCAATCATTTGCGCCTTCGTCCTTTGGCATGCGAATCCTTATGTTGAACAATGTTGCATGATCTTCACGTGAAAAACTTATATTGCTACATCTGGTAAATATATCAATTGTATCCATGAACCTATTGTGTTTTTCTGCATCAACAAGACTAACCAAACTTGTTTTGATGGATTACTAAAATATAAATCAATATCTTTTATACTTGAAATATATGTTTTAACCCATTTCGATGTCTCCTGGTTAGACACATGCCGATAAATGTAAATAAAGAAAATAATAATCATATATAGCTAACAGTGCGACATAATGCACATATGCATTTAATTAAGGTATTTTCAAACCAATAATATTCATATTCAGATAGATAATGATATATAGTCAGTTTTTAGACATCCTTTAACATGCTAAAAGGATTAAATTTGTCTATGGTAAAATGTCTCAACATTTTCTAGATGCACTTTGATGGATTTATAAACACATAATTCCACATATACTCGAACTTTAAGTCGAACAATCACACGATGTCAAGGTCTTTCAAAAAGAATTTTCTCTTTAAAAGCTCATAAGTTTCTCTCGTTGATGTGTACATCATTATTGTAAACTATGATTATAATGACCTTATAAGAGTGAAATTTTGATAAAAGTATGGCTAATTATATCCATCTTATCTCCCTCTTTATCAATATCTCTTGATTTGTACCACGTTAAATCCGACTATATTAGACCATACGTAACAAGCATAACTCCATGCATTTTTCAATCCATCGTGGATTTCTTTTCATCTTGACAAATTATGCACGTGCATTCACTTTTTCAGGATTTTTTCTTTACAAACTTGCTCATTTAACACATCAGTTTTTGACATTTTGTATCACATATCAAGAATTCATATTGTACCGTATCTTTGTTTATTGAGATATTGTATTAATCACGTACAATATATTCTATGCTTATTGAAGCATAAGAATTACATCATTGTGATGTATCAATTAACCTTTCAAGTATTCTACTACCTTAGAATACTCTTCAGGAGTTTCATTTATGTTCAACAAATTCAATAATTATAACGTATTTAAATATTACTTTATGCACAACAATCATTGTGTTCTTGAGAACTTACTACATGATTAGATAATTCAAATCCGTTAGAGACTTTCTTGTAAGCTTTCAGTATCAACTGATTCACAATATTTTATTAAACACATATAAATTTTCTCTTTGTATTACCGGACTATTTATGTATCGAAAAGTCATTGATTCCACCATTGGAGAATGCTTCTCCTTATAATCAATCATGGGTCTTTGCAAAATCTTCATGCCACCAATATTTCCTTATATCACTTAATTAAATTTTCATAACTTATATAAAATACCCGTTTGTATCTAATACATTTTACAACTTTAGTTGTACGGATTGTTGGTCCAACAAACTTTCCGTCATTTAGAGGATTCAATTATGCCATGTTTGCATCTTTCCACTTTGGCCAATCATTTTTTATAGGCAGATTTAGAATCTTGATCCTCATCATCATCATCATCATTTCAAACGCTAATTATACATATATATAAAAATATAGCGACATCGACCTTATTTTGATTCCATATATCTTTGTAGACATGATACAATATAATTTATTGAGAGCTCTTTTTTTTCAGGTACCTAAGGTTCTTCAAGAACCATCATGTCTAATCTCTTTCAAGAGACCTTTTACTACAACTCAACTTGACCATCTTCATTATTTTCTCCAATTTTTGAGGAAATTTTGCCATTGGAACCGATCAGTCTACCACGCTACACACGTGCATTAGACTTATTATCATTATGTGTTTGTCCTTTCGGGACATTTATTAATTGGAGCATTAGCGGTTCGTATAGGTGTCTTAGTTAGACACTGTCTTTTGGTTAGTGAATCGTCCTGTAATTGATTCGTTAATCCTTAATACATGAATTATCCTTTAGACTTTAAGTTCATCTAATTTAGTTTGAGGATCAATGATAATTCATTCCAACTAAATTCGCTTTCCTACTGCTATGTATCCCCCCCTAATGTTGGGAATGTTGATTCACTAAAGTGAAAGCCGATGAGCCATAAATAAATATCTCACTAATGAGTTTTAATCATAGATAATATTTAATACCCAACATAAATTCCCAACTTCCTTTGTTGTCTTATCTTTGTGTGTTGTGGTGGATTAATTTCAATATATAACATACACCAAATATTAGATGATAAATATTGGTTTCTATCCAAAAAATCAACTTTAATGGGGAGTAATTATTATAACTAATTGGCTTGATGTGAATTGTGATATTGTATGTAACATACATGTACCCAAATGTAAACATGAATTGTTGCTCTTATCACTTGCTTTGAAATCAATTGTAGACGTTCAATAATTGTCTCACAACAAAAGCAATTTACTTGTGAACATAATCTATTTGAGTTCAACAATTATCCCAATGACTATTAATAACTTGGGAATCGAATTCATTATTATAACCAAAAATAAATATAAAAATATAGAATATTGTGCTTTCTATCTCATTAACTAAGCCACAAATCACACAAACTTTAGGTTGTGAAATTGATAACCATTTAGATGATGCATCGATTTTGAAAACACTAAATGGTATCATGTTAGGATATGTGTATCTTTTTCTCAATTCCATGACATTTAGGGATTCACACCATCCTTCATTTGGTAAATATATAATTCCCATTGAGAGCAATATTACATTTATAATTATTAGGAATAATCTTTTGGTTCTTCAATAAATTTCACATCATTGACTCGGTGTGGTCAAACTGATCATGCCACAATATACACAATCCATAAACTTCAGTTTATGATCGTATATGTATCATACTTCTTTAATACATGACTATATTTATAAGAGAACATTGTATCATCTTCTCAAGTGATCTTGTGATTTCACTTATTTATTGTCATAATTTGTTCTCATATATGATCAATATCATTGCCATTTCTGGTGGACGATCTCTTTATTCACGTAAATATTCTTAAACTTCTGATGGTCGATCTCATTATTAACATGACCATCATTACAATTACTCAATTATGTCATTATCACAACGATCAATTATAGTCACATTCACTTCAGGGAATGATATAAAGCCAAACCATTTTCATGGTTTATCCTGAATTTTCTCGGACACGAATACAAAATCACTTCAAACTTTTCCCAGAAATATGGATATTAAATTATTCACACCTTGTACACTTCTTTTTATAATAATATGCTACTTCGGTAGCATATATAGGGTGTGACAAACATCATTCATGTTTTTCTTTTAAGTAATCTTCTCTGCATATAATATAAAAAGTGAGAAGTGGTTACATGACCAAGTCACGTATGATGTCTTAGTCTTGAATCTTGTGACTGTTTATAAATTTTTCTAAACATATTTATACTCTTTTACGAAAGTGATAATACATCAAAACTTTAATCGAGTTGATCTACTCAGAAATATCTTTATAAAAAAGATATCATATCTAACTATCTATATAATTACCTACCATAAAATCCTACGTGTCGCTCTCACGTCGCTCCCCACCCCCTCTAGAGCCACAAGATTGCTTGATTTCTGAATAGAGACCTCTAATTGAATTAACCCGGTTTGACCCGTTTAATTCTTACACGGGTCATAACATCTCAAATAGCAAATCGGATAGCCAATGATCTAATATAACATCGCCTACCATCATTGTTTGACCCTGGAATATAATATTCACCTTCATTGTTTACTGGTTGATAACCTTCATGTCTAGATCGTCAATCATCTTTCTCTCTATTGTCATTCAACTCTTAACCAGGTATTGATGTGCTAAAAGTAGTCAAATAATTATTAATTAAAATTATACTAATCTAGACACTAAGTAATACTCTAGACCCTTAAACTACTAACCAACAAGTGAACCAGTCGACTCTAGTACAACTAAGTAAATCCGGATATCGAACCCACGAGACTCAACAAATTACGAAACTAGCAAACAAGACTCAACTATAAGACACGATTATTTATTAATAATATTTGAGGAGGAATTTTATACTAATTAATTAAAACTCTAAATAATTAATTAACTAATAATTAAAACCTAATAATAATTAACTAATGATTACTTTAATTAACTAATTATTAAACTAATAATAAAATAATAAAACCCTAAACCTAATTAATAATAATAATAATAATAATAATAATAATAAAACATAATCATTACCTTAAACTATTTAATTAATTAAACTTAAACCTAATTACTTTAAACTAATAAACAATTAAGAAAATTTAGATGGATTCAGATGATAAAGATAACTACCTACCCTAGAATCCCCAAAGTTACGGTTATTAATTAAATGGAAACCTCAAGTTATGGAACTGAGATCATGAAATAGACCCTTGATAGAAAACCCGAACATGACCCTTGAACTTCAAGAAGACGCCTATGGATTTCTAACAAGTTTTAAGACTCCCCAGTTTTTATGAATTAAACTTCCTTACGGTTATTTAATAAATTATGTCTAAGTATCTTTATGACGAAAACCTACCTTACAGCGCGGAAATCAAAGATAGTTGAGAAGACTTAATTGACTTAATAGACTAAGTTGACAATCAAACCTAGACGGACTCCTTACGAAGAACTAAATCTAGCAATCCCGACAAGAAAAGATCTATCAATGGCCTATCACCTTTCAACTTTCTAGGCTAGCGCTCAATTTTATCTGTTTAATTGATTTTATTGTTTCTATTATTTTAATTGATATTAGTCACAAACTAGTCAAGAACACACAGTAAATGACTTAACAAAACCCTATCCTATGAAACAATCAACAAGGGCAAGGTGAAACAATAAATCCAAGTAAACAAAACCAAGCAATCAAACGCATCAATTAAATCAAACTCAACAATTTACTTAGAACATAAAATCCATAACGAAAAGAAATCCAAACAAAATCAAACCGAACTAAGGTTCATCATGACCTAGGTAGTTTATGGAATTTTAGCCTAGCATCATAAAGTCTAAATCAAACAAAACAAATAAAACTGAAAGCATGGTGAAAGTCTATTAAACGAAAGATTAAAGGCGATACCCGTAATCTCCAAACATGAACGTGTAACTCTTCACCGACTATCCTCTTGCCTTCGAAATCACCACAAAAATCGAAAATATGCTCCAAGAACTCCCAATTTCGGCTAGTGGCTTCAGGTTATTGTCAGGTTTAAGTTAAAGATGTTTAAATACCCAAAACAAGGCCCAACATGTAGCAAAAACGAATTAAAAAACCACCAGCAACTCCTAGGCGCCGCGCGACCAGAAGATGGGAACCTGGCCGCGCGGCGCGGCGTGTCTCATGCAGGGGCCGGTCAGACCGTCCCGGTCTGACCGGTTCTCTGATCTGATCCTTCCCGACGGTTCCGAATCTCCGTTTCGGCTCTTTTTTAGCTCGTGTTTCGTCCTTTTTTATCACGATCGACTTCCAATGCCTACAAAACATAAAAGTGTTAGTAGTATACAAATCTCAACTAAAAACAAACAAAAACTATTAAAATATTAAATAAAATATACACGGGAAACATAAACATTTAGCATTATATCAAATATCCCCACACTTATTCTTTTTTCGTCCCTGAAAAAGTTTGATGCAGTTGGATCAGAATCGGAAAATTACAGTCTTACAAACATATAGGTTAATTTTTAAAGCTCAGAAACACGCAAAAACAGCGATCACCGATATTGTTAGCCACTTAAACCCATGCCTTAATCTTTACCGGGACAAATAAGATCCGGCAATAATATTACTCAGTTGTTTGAACAATTAAGACCCGCTTATTTTCAGCTTTTACCGGACCAAGCCACCCCAAATTGACTTAAATCTCAAAATTAGCAGAATTAAAACTTTTGTTGCTCTATTTTGTTTTCATGAATAGTTAAGACGATCAAGGGTATTGTTTATCCACTTAAGCTTAAGCATCAAAGTCTACCAAGCAGCCATTAGATACGATTAAGGTTCAATTAATTAATAGCTAGTGTTCCCCACAACATGACATACCCCCGTTATCAAGCAATACCCCAAACCCATCACCATAGGTGAGCATGCAAAATTCCATCTGTAGGGCTTACATGTAGTGTATCCCTTGTGGTCCGTTTCTTAATGGTAATGAGACGCGAGTAAGGGGACCCCACATGGCTAACAGCGTGGATGATCAAGTTTGTAGTGTATTTGTACTTTTGTGATCATGTTTATAGACTTAGAAGGGTTTGCTCTTTTTGGCTTAATTTTAAATATCCACAACCCCACTTAAGAATTGTGAATACCCAGATGAATAGATTGCATACAGACCCATGGTCTCCGGACCCGTAGCATCCTATCAATACAAGATTTAAGGTTATAAAACCATACGCCAATGATGTGTAAAACACTAAACTAGCAGTTTAAGATTTATATCACAGGCTACACGACATACTCTAACGCTAAACCTACCCAAGCATCATATGATAACGTATTCAGATTTTAAAACTCATAATATTTCCACTTTTCATACCAAAATTGAGGCTTGAGTATGGCCCGACCTTTCATTACTTATATTCCACAGAAAAAACTCTTTACCCACAAAAGATTTCCGTTTTAACCATTTTATCAAATTGCCCTTCATTTTCAAGGCTGAGCCTACAGACACATTCCAAGTTAAGTGCGTTTTATTTTATTTATCTCATATTATTAGTAGTTTGAAATACCAATTTCCGACAAATATCATCATCTCCCACTTTCACGCAAAAAACTAAAAACACAGGACATTTTTTAAAACATTTTTCAATTTTTTTTAATAAAAACTCAAATACGAAAACGAAAACAAAACTAAAATTAGTTGAAACACTTGTGTCCCATCCCCACACTTAAATTTTGAATTGTCCTCAATGCGGGCACGAGAAACACGACTCGACAAAAACAAAAGCTACAATTATAAAAATATAAAGCAAAAACCTAAAAATAAAAACAAAGACATAAAAAATAAAAACATAAAAACATAAAAACAAAGTACAATGGAAAAGACTTAGCTGGTAATATGCGAGACTGTCAACGTGCCAGTCTATTTCCATGGGTGCTCTCCTCACTGACCGTTCAACATGGATTGGTAACTCATTCTCTCACTCTGAACGGACACAGCCACTCCTCTCGACAAACCTAAGTAACATCAAACATAACATCTGAAAAATAAAGGTTACTTATAAGTTTTCAACATCCACCAACTTCCAACCCGCCAACCCAACCAAATAGTCTAAAATAATATCTGTACAGAACAAATAAAAACAAAAACATCATAAAAAAATAAAAACGTCATAAAAAATACAAACTCCCATGTCGGCTCGTCAACTCAAGATCAATCCTCATCCTCCTCTTCCTCTAACTCCTGCTCAAAATAGTGAAATGGCTCTGCATTATCAAATTTCGGATGACCAGGACCGTAAATCGGCCCTCCATAACCATACCCCGAACCAATCGGGGAACTCAACCCGCTCGGACCCGCAACATCCGGCTGTCGAAGAAAAGCAGGAAAACTAATCCTCAAACTAGTAATCAAATACCTCATATGCTCATTTTGCCTCTGCTGATTTGCCATTATCATCTGTCTCAACTCATCACGTTGCTCAGTCACAAAACTCCTAATCTGATCAAAACCAGACTCCATCCGGTCATACAATGAGTCCACAGTAATAGTCTCGGGGCGAGGCTCTCTGACCGGAAACTGAACACCCGGTCTCTCGGATATGTGTAGTGGCCCCTGATGAAGCACAGGTAAACCGGCTCGCATAGCCGCAGCAGCCTCGGTGGTCGGCGGTGGGTGAACCTGTACACCCAACTTAACATCCTCCCACGCTAACGGGTCACTCATCTTCAAAATACCTGCCTTTCTCAAACCCTTGACTCCCACAAACTCTCTTTCGGATCCTAATCTCATGTATTTCGGTTGAAACTTGTCAAGCACACCCAAATTTCGAGCAATGAGTGTGATGTATGGGCCCATGTCTAGCTTTGACCTACTTTTACTTCCACCACGTCTCATCCGATGAAAGAAACATGCCAAAAGACTCGCGTAATTAATCGGGACCTTCTCTACCATCACCAATAAACAAAATAGATCCAACCAGTTAATCTTGTTATCGCCCGAACCACGGCCAATCAACGTGTTTACCAAGATCCTATGAATAAAACGAAGCACCGGATCCCGAATATCCGAGCTTACCATCGAACCCGAGAACGGACTTATAACAATCTTACCCCAAACACAGCCAACTCTTCCTGACCAAAACTCACCTTTTGCTTACTTGTGTACGCACCTCAAATACTTGTCAGAAAACCCGGCTCTTTAACCTCATCCTCCGTATAAAACCCGCTCACTGCCTCAAACTCCGCCATAGTCATATCATACAACTTTCTTCCCAAAGCAAACGACACCGCATCCGATTGTTCAAAATTACCATCTTTATATTGAAACGTGCTTAAAAATTCTAATGTCAGCTCGTGATATTGCGGTTAGTTAAGACACAGCATAGCCATAAATTTCGAGCCCAATAACTCCTCCACTCTCTCTTTCTGACCAATTGTATTCAATAAATCCCAATCTATAGTCCTAAAAATGAGAAGATCCGAATTGATTAATTTACACAATCGACCATATTATTGTGAATTCTCCTCGAACTTACGCAATGAACTATCCATAAGGTTTGGAGCTCTTCTACTTGCCATAATCGGCCCGGCTTGGTATTCAATCACACGAGTACTCGGCTCCATAAAAATAACCAGGTCCGGCTCGCCTCACGGTCGCGGAGCCGGGCTTCTTTTGCGTTTTCCCGCCTCTTTCGACATCCTAAACACAATTAAACAAGCAAACAAAACATGAGAGTAAGTAAATAAACTAACAAGAATAAAACAAAATATTTTTTAAGTTTTCGGATTTTTTATATATATAAAACTGAAAATAAATTAAATTTGTAAATCCAGTTACAAAATAATTCAAACCGACTCGTTTAAATAAAAATTGAATACGTGCGAGCGGTTTATATTTTCACTAAAAAGCTAATGGAAAACCATATTTTTAAGACTTTACTAGTTTGTGAAAACTCAAAAACTTTCAAACCGACTCAACAAATTACCTCCTCCCGGCACTTTAATTGTACCAACTAAACCCAAGTGCCAACAACCCGAAAAATTGAGTCGAAAAAGAGCGAAAAACCACACTTTGGTAAAATATATAATGTATAAAATTTGTGTTCCAGCTCGTTTTTAACTACTAAAACATCAATATCCAACATCCCAAACTAAACTCCAACGCTAGATACATTCGGTGTAATCCCAAATCGACCCAACCGCAAACGCGAAAAATAATTTTTCAACATATTCCAACCGCACCCAACAACTCAAATAAACTACCAATCCATACCAAACCGCACCCAAAAACTATATTATACAACTTACTTAAGCAAAACCCGCAACAAAGTTAGTAAAACAAAAGCTAAAACTAAGGTTATAATACATAAAGAGTACAAAAATTACAAGAAATCAAACCTTTGAGTAGTGTAAAACCCGGATGAACTTGCAAAAATTAAGAACTAAAGTGTGTGCAAGTGATAGAATTAGTGAAGATTCAGTGGTGGGTTATGATATTAGGGTGATAGAAAGGTGATTGTGAGGTTTAATTTGAAGAATAACGGTGAAAAATCGATGAAATTGGAGAAGAAGATGATGGAAAATCGCGGCTAGGGTTTAGAGAGGAAAGGGGATTTGAAAATTTTATGAAAAAATGATATAAGATGGTGTAGTAGGAAAAAAATCTGGAAACCCCCCTAGGCGCCGCGCGATCAGGGTTAAGGATCTGGCCGCGCGGCGCGGCGCCCTTTTGTGGTCATGTTCAATCCGCTTCGCGCGGAGGGGAAAGAAAAAGTCCGTCGCGCGGCGCGACTGGCACTTTTGACAGAAAGTTTGACGTTTTTTGAAGCTTTTTTGCCTTAGAAAATTTTTTAAAAAAATTGCCAATCCTTTGGTATGCCCATTTTATGTTATTTTGACGTATAAAACTTACCTGGCATCTTTGAATCCTCGCAAAACCTCTCTTTATGTTGGTGATGATTCCTTGAAATGACTCAACGACGCACTACACTACAAAAACTAAAGTTAGTGACTCCAAGAAACGAAAATAAACTAAAGAAATTATACAAACTCTACACTTGAGTTTTCAATCAAGAACCCGTTTCAATGATTTAGTTTGATGGATTGAGGGGAGTTTCCTCCACCTCGGTTGAATCCTCCGACCCTCCAAGATAATGATTTAGACGATGGCCGTTTACTTTCCACGAAGTTCTGTTGTCCGGATTCTCCAATTCCACCGCTCCATACGGAAATACTTCCTTCACCAAATAAGGTCCCGTCCACCTGGATCTCAATTTACCTGCAAATAACTTCAAACGAGAATTAAATAACAATACTCAATCACCTTTCTTGAAGTCTTTACCTCCCTTTAAACGTCGATCGTGCAACACTTTCGTCTTTTCCTTGATATCCAACGATTGAGAATACGCCGCATCACGAAGTTCCTCTAACTCATGAATTTGAAAATACCTCTTCCTTGCGGCCTCAGTAAGATCAACAATAACCGTCTTCAACGCCCAAAACGCCCTATGCTCTAACTCAACGGGAAGATGACATGCTTTACCGTAAACTAACATAAATGGAGTAGTACCCAACGGTGTCTTATACGCGGTTCTGAATGCCCATAGCGCGTCATCCAACTTCTCTGACCAATGTTTCCGACTTATTCCCACAGTCTTCTCCAACATTCTCTTCACCCCTCTATTAGCATTCTAGACTTGACCATTCGTTTGAGGATGGTAAGCGGTAGAGGTGCGATGAGTAACTCCATAACGAGCTAATGCTTTCTCCATGACGGAATTACAAAAATGAGTACCTCGATCACTAATAATCGCCCGTGGAGTCGCGAAACGAGTGAACAACTTCTTTAAAAACTTCACAACAACTCTCGCATCATTTGTGGCCAATGTTTGGGCTTCAACCAACTTGGAAACATAATCTATTGCCACTAGAATATACTTGTGACCACCAGAAACGGTCCCATAAAATCAATGCCCTAAACATCAAAAATTTCAAGAGTTTGTATGGGGTTTTGAGGCATCACGTTTTTCGATGAAATATTTACGGTGCGTTGACAAGCATCACATGTCTTAACAAATTCCAACGCATCTTTTACAACCGACGGCCAATAAAAACCACTATCAAATACCTTCTGAGTCGTGGCATGCGCTCCATGATGACCTCCTGTTAAACCTTCATGAACATGCTTTAGAATATTCTACCCATCTTCCTTCGACAAACATCTTCTAAGAATTCGGTCACCACCAATCTTGAAAAGAAAAGGATCGTCCCAAACATACCGAGTAACATCCCGGAAAAACTTCTTCTTTTGTTGAGTAGTCATCCCTTTCAACACAAGGCCCGTAGATAAATAATTTGTAAAATCGGTGAACCATGGCAAACCTTGTTTTTCGGCCGTAACAAAATCAATCGACTCATGCGGGAATCTGTCACAAATCTCTTCCTCACGAATCTCTTCCCTTTTTGGATCTTCTAACCCGGAAAGATGATCCGCCGCAACATTCTCTGCCCCCTTCTTGTCTTTAATCTCTATATCGAATTCGAAAAGTAAAAGAATCCACCGTATGAGACGGGGCTTCACGTCTTTCTTGTGAAAGAGAAAATGCAAAGCTGCATGATCGGTAAAAACGGTGGTCTTTGAAAGTACGAGATAAGACGGGAACTTGTCAAATGCAAACACAACGGCTAAAAGTTCCTTTTCGGTGGTGGTGTAGTTTTCTTGGGCATCATTCAACGTCTTACTTGCATAATAAATAGGGTGAAAATGTTTCTCACGCCTTTGCCCCAAAACCGCTCCAACCACATAATCGCTCGCATCACACAAGAGCTCAAAAGGTAAATTCCAATCCGGTGACACGAGAATAGGAGCACTTACGAGTTGATCTTTCAGAAACTTGAACGCCTTCAAACACTCCTCATCAAACACAAAAGGGAAATCTTTCTCTAATAATCGGGTCATCGGGCGGGTGATCTTTGAAAAGTCTTTAATAAACCGCCTGTAGAAACCCGCATGACCAAGAAAACTTCTTATAGCTTTAACATTTGTCGGTGGAGGTAGCCTATTAATCGTGCCAATCTTCGCCCAATCCACCTCTATACCATTTCTTGAAATTTTATGACCCAACACTATCCCTTCTATCACCATAAAATGACACTTTTCCCAATTCAACATCAACTTCGTTTCAATGCACCTCTTCAACATCCTTTCAAGATTACCCAAACAATGATCGAAAGAATTACCATACACCAAAAAATCATCCAAAAAAACCTCCATGGACGTCTCTATCATATCCTGAAAAATTTCCACCATACAACGCTGAAAGGTGGCCGGAGCATTACATAACCCAAACGGCATGCGACGATACGCATATGTACCATACGGACACGTAAAAGTCGTCTTCTCTTGGTCTTCCGGTGCGATTGGAATCTGAAAATAACCTGAAAAACCATCAAGAAAACAATAAAATTTCTGACCTGGGAGACGCTCCAACATTTGATCAATAAACGGCAACGGGAAGTGGTCTTTTCGAGTAGCATCATTCAACCTCCGGTAGTCAATACAAACCCTCCAACCGGTAACCGTACGCGAAGGGATAAGTTCATTCTTTTCATTCATGACAACTGTCATCCCCCCTTTCTTTGGAACAACTTGAGTCGGACTTACCCATGGGGAATCCGAAACTGGATAAATCACTCTGGCATCCAACAACTTAAGTACCTCTTTCTTGACAACCTCTTGCATATTTGGATTTAGACGCCTTTAGGGTTGAACCACCGGTTTATACTCATCTTCCATCAAAATCCGGTGGGTGCAATAAGCGGGGCTAATACCTTGAATATTTGAAAGTCTCCATGCAATTGCCCCTTTATTTATTTTCAATACCTCTATAAACTTTGACTTCTCTTTCTCACTCAACTTAGAAGAAACAATAACGGGAAAATTCGATCCCTCTTCAAGATATGCATACTCTAAATGTGACGGAAGAACCTTTAATTCCAACGGAGCAGGCTTTTCCACCTCCATTTCACAAATAACCTCACTAACCTCCATAATCTCCGCTAAACAAGAAACGTCATCTAACACTTCTTCCTCACTATCCTCTATAATTTCCGTCAACTCTTTCTCCGCATCCATCCAACTAAATCGGTTTCACAAATATAATCAAGACATGTATCCAAACCCGGAATAAAAGAATTAAGAAAATACACCGAATGGCATGGACCACTAAAATTATCATTATCATCCGGGTGCTTCATCGACTTAGCAACATCATAAGTAACATTCTCATCACCAACCCGAAGTGAGATCCGCCTCTCATACACATCAATAAGTGTCACACCCCAACCTAAGGCGGAAATGTCGGGGCGTGAGCTGATTGCCACAGCTCGCAAAGTACTATCATGAAATTATAAAGCGACAATATCTAATTAATTTATTTATTATCAAACAACATTCATATACAACAAAAATAAAGAAAATTACAAATACAAACCAACTATTCTTGTATATGTTTTATCCTAAAGTCATCTCTATGTGAGCTTCATTTCGATAAGCAATCCAAATCTATAACCTGCAAATGCGTACAAAATATATGTTTGTCAACAACACATGTTGAGTGAGTAGATCACCAGTTTTGACACAAAAAAAAATGGTAATAATATATAATGATATAAGTGAATAAAAAAATAGGCAAAACTATTATCTGTGAGTATAACCAATTAAACCATAGCACATACATAAACAATCAACCATAAAAAAATGGCTAAACCTTTGCCATGCGAATGGGCATTGGTTATCATAAATGAGGTGTCGGTGAAACCATTGCCTATGTGATCGGGCTCCGGCCACTACGACGGGCGTATGATCATACTATAATGAGATTATGTTGGACCTCTCCGAATGCGATTCAAGTAAGCAAGAAAGTAAATAGCAAGTAAAATTCAATCATTCAATTGATACACAGCAGAGAACACAGTTTGTGTTTGAGAAATAATAAGATAAATAATATGATAAATGGTACGAAAGTGTCCCCAAAACATTTGAAAACAAGTAAAATAGGGGAGTGATTACTCACCTGATCGGATGAACGAAAAACAAGTGATGTGGTGAGAAAGATAAACCCTTCGGAATATACCGTCGAGGATTCATAGTTAAATGATATTAATATAACTTAATTAATAATAAGACAACGAGTTTAATGAATTAAAGTGTCGATATGATTTGAGTTATGTTTGGGGTTAGAATGGTTAAGAATTGAACGATTGATCCATCGATAATTGTTATCATGAAAACAATATTATTAATCATCATTCAATTAAGAGAATCGTTTGTTCATCATATAGTCGAATTTATATATAACTGGTTTAAATAAATATGAGTTGCGATATACTATAATAATAAGTGTTTAAATATATAATTATCGTAAAATATATTTTAGAATATTTAACAAAAGATTTATAATTATAGATAATACGTTTAACACGTTTGTTATAGTTTATATAAAAAGAATAATACATACATACATTCATACATACATATATATAAGAATTTTATAAAAAAGTTTTAATGAAGAGAAGCATCAATAATGATGTCGGGTTTTAAATAAAATAATGATGGTTTATTATTAAGATATTCTTATAGTACGAACACAAATATATATATATATATATATATACGAAAACTCGTAACGAGGTTTATTGACACGAAACGTTATCTTAAAAGACGTCGGTTTAATTAAAATAATGTTTATTTTACATTAAATATTAATTATAATATTTTGTAAAATCATTAATATACAAAAATAAACTACAAAACAGAAAATATAAAAGGGCAAGAGAGGCTGGCCAGACTCGAACCCGCGACGTTTGGCCGGCTCAGCAAGGAGAACGCACACCCCTAGATGGTATAAACCTGAAACGATCAGATTTTAAAAACATACGCGAAAAGCTTATGAACCCTAGATTATCAATCGATCAATCTGCGTTATGAATGTTTAATTAAAGTTAGGGTTATCATCAAACATAAAAGACGATCTAGATGCATATAAAAATTACCTGTTTTCGTTATGAATTGATGGTGAACTACGAACGGAACCCAACGGCCTTAGATGCGAACGAACAGTAGCTTCTGGACATGATTTAGGACAATTAGTGTTAGAGCTTTTGATCGCGACATCTAGAAGGAGGTTTCTGCAGCTTTAATTGTATTACTATGATTGTTATAGGGTATATTCGTGATATGATACGAGGTGGGTTCGTTTATTAGTTAATTCGTATATTTTCAGATCTTGTTTCTTAATTAATCTGACATTGTTAGTTAGAATACGCGTGTAAACGATCTTCCACAATCAATTCCAATTATAATACATAGATTATTTATCAAGCTAAATACGGGTTTATGGACATGTGTAAAACGGGTTAACGAATCGGGTCATGGGTTTGGGTTGGAAAATGGGTAAACGGTTTATGATAGTATGGTTACAGGTTTTGCATTTTAGTCCCTCAAGTTATGGTGTGGATACATAATAAGTTAAATCTTAAGTTTAGGGGTAAATTTGTATATAAATAAAAGTTATATTTGAAACTTAATTAAATATAATAACAATAATAATAAAATACTATTAGCTCGATATATGTGATGCGTTGTTGATTAAAAATTACCCGAAACGAAATGGGTCGGGTAATATGATATTTGTTTATTATTGAAAATCCAAGTTGTTACAGTCTCCCATACTTTAGGGAATTTCGTCCCGAAATTAAAGAATACTATAACAACATATTAAAGTTTGAGGAAAAGAAAATTTTAAAAATAAAATTGAAAAAATTATCATAATACCGAACTTTGAACAGTTAAAATAACGCTCCAAATGCGAATCCGATAAGGGCACTTATATATAGGATGTACCAGCGGCGTATCTACCATGTCATTTTCATCTTTACATTTGTACCATTATTCCAGCCACTTTCAATTCTATATTATGGCACACAATTGCACGCATCATGATTTTCATGCGAGGACTTCGATAATTATGTAGGCCTCCATAATTACTTAGGTCGTCGGATGGTCCACATAACTCGTCCCATCGTGTGGTTTACAAAATACTTGAAAAGCATGATTTTGTGAGAAAAGTTATTAATTTATTATAAATATGAGGAAAGTGTTAAAATATTATAAGACCATTGGGAGTTGATTTATTATAAGTGTAAAATATCAAGATTTTATAAAATATTTCTAATAACGCAATTTAGGTGAACTTTGAAATTTGATTAATGAAATTAGTGAAAATTTTAAAGTAACTTAAAAGTTAAGAGAAACGGAAACATTGAAGTTGGGAAAGATGATGCGTCGACAAGATCGATTGTGAAGAAAGAGAGTGGGGATACGAGCCAACTAACAAATTTATGTGAACTTACCAAAAATTCTATGATTGCAAGGATAACATCAACAAAAGTTTATGAAGGAATTAATTGATAATTGATAATATCAACATGTGAAATTTTTAAATATTGCAACATTCGAGGTAGAATTCATAAGATCGAGAGCACAAATTTGAACAAGATTAAACGGAGACTTTGAAGGGTTTATTTTAGTTAAATGAGAAACTAATGAGATTTAAAAAGAACTTTATACAACATTGAAATGTCTCAATTGTGTATTTAAGATGAGGTAAATTATAATATTAAAGTACTGGTAGTAGTAATTGAGAATGCAAAAATATTAATGCAAATATTCATGTATACAAACAAACTATAAACAGATGAAATTGGGAAGCGGATATTCACGAATTACCGCAGGTTTACGACAACAATCGTGCAAATGTCATTAGATAATAGTGAAAATTAATAATAAAATTCCAATTAAATCACAGTGGGAATTCAATGAAATTCGTTTTTTTTAATAATGAAAATTAATTTAAATAATGGAAAATAAAATCCTTAGCGGAAATAATTTTGTTTAAATGAGGACACGTTCAATTAATAATAGAACTATAACAATTCAATTTCAACGATAAAACTTTACAAAATGAAAGGTAACTTGTAATGCACGAGATCAATAAATACGCGAAGTACAAAAATGTTAAAAAATCAAAGGTGAGAGTAGATATTGACACATTGTCAATAATTTAATAAGCAAACAAGGTAAATGAGAAAATACAAGTTGAATAATATGGTCAACTAATAATTGACTGCTGAAATTGTGTCTTTTATAATTGATTTTTTTTCGACTTATGAGAATCTAAATATTTTGACTAGTTGACGAAATGTTAATGAACCAAATCCTACAATTTTGATCAAGTAAAGCCAAACGTATAGATAAGTCGGCAACCAACGATGTTGACCTTTAGAAAGATAAGAAAAATTTTATTGTATGCGAAAAAGATACTTAAAATGATGGATTTTCCAAGTTGGGTTTGTTCCAAAATAACTAATTTAGACAAATAATCGTTTAAGGTATAATTGAATACAAAATACGTTTAGACGAAAATGATGAAGATGAAAAAAAAATCTTCTTTGTGAAAACATAACTACGACTGGTTTAATTCAAAAAACCTTTTTTTTATTGAGCTTATGAAAACTTAAATAATTGAGATCGAATGATTTGAGGTACCTCGAATAGGTTTGTGAAAACGAGGTTTGACTAAGGTAAGCTTGATGAAATTAAGTCTTGCGGGTCTAGAATCGAGTAAGCGAGAACAACCTTGTTACATTAAGAAAGGCTAAAAGGCATAGAGTTGGTTGGTTTAAGCTAAATGAGCATGGGTAGTATGGTACGGTGCCGGTATAATTTGAACTCGGCGTGAATGAGTAAAGAACAATGCGTTGCGTAGGTGATTAGGGTCTCCATAATTGAAGAAGGCACGTGTAGCAGGTGTATAAAGCTAAGTCGACGACATAGATCGTTGTGGGATGTCTTGTGTCGTAGGCAGTGTACAGCAAGTGTTAACGGGATAACCATAGCGGTTATAGTAAGTGTAAGAATGACACAAGGATTGAGTCGGATGATGAAAGTCGCGAATAAGACGTAACAAACGTATTCCGGTGTAAGGTTTCTTGTTTGGGACACTATTATTTCGTTGAGATTGATAATTGGTTTACTTAATAACCTAAACTCGATTATTAAGCTTGCGTTTGTTATTATCGTTGTTATGAGGGTGAGTAACGGTAAGTGAATTGAAATTCCTCTGAAAGAAATTAGTGAACAAGATTAAATTGATTGCATTAGTTTTGAGTTAGAATTTATACCCTACAGATTGTAGGGGCTATCTCTTTGACAGTACTTTGGTCATAAAGCGGGAGTATAGAATATATGACCTGTATTGTTTGATGTAGAAATCATTCTATAATTATGTAAATTGAGATTAAATGAGTATAAATAATAAGTTGTGTAAATTTCTTATTAGTTATTAACGAAAAAGTAAAATTCGACATAAGTTATGCTAGCGTTAATCATGACTTAAGGATAAGTCAGAATTTAAATGAGGCAATCTATTCGATAATTCGTTAAGTATGTTATATAATCAATGAGATGATTTGATATGATATTTTATCGAAGCATAACAAATTAAAATGTTAATACTTAAAATTTGAGGGTGATAACTGAGATGCAATTGATAGTTATTGGGGGTATTGAGTTACTTGTGATAAGTTCGTTAATTGATAACGTGATAATTGTGAACATGAGGGATATTGTTTAAATATTAAGGTATTTAATAATACTTTTATTATATTTGATAGTCTTATGATGTTATAATATGCGTATGAGAAAATAGCTATTAATTGCTCTTGATAATTTGTGAATGTGATAATATGAGTGCGAGATAACCGATTAGATAATTAAATAGTAAATTGTTTAGATGAACTTGTGATAACAGAGTCCCAGTGAGTGAATGATTTGTGTTTCATCATGGGAATGAAAATATTTGTGAGTATGTGAATGAATTGAATCAATAAGTCTTGGTTCAATGTAATTGAATAATTAGATAATTGAGTCAAGTCGTAACTTGTTTCAAATAGAATAAATTACATAAACAAATAATAAATAACGTAAGTTTCTCGATATATTGGGTTCCCATGAGCTTATTCATGATATTTTGTTGGTCCATGAGTGTTACGTGCCGTTTTAACCGACCAAACTAAATAATGAATGACAAATGTAAGTATGAGTAGTTGAAGTATCTCATGTATCACCACACGTGATAATGCTCCAACCAAATATCGTAAATATAATAATTGTGAAAATGAATAGTTGGCGTGTCCATGGTGTCCCATGGATTTTTCACCCGACCAGACATTTAAAAAGTAATAAAATAATAACAATAAAACACAATGGAAAAAAAATGTAACCGTTAATTGATTACGATAAACACTAAAAAGGTAAAAACAAAACTTTGGAAATCCTAAAAGAAATTCCCCTCAACGAAAACAACCAACAAAAATTTAAATGTAAATATATATCTTGGGAATGAGGTATTGCGTCAGAGTTATAAAAATATTTTGAGGATGAGACACAGTCTCGGAGTAATAAAATATTTTGAGAGTGAAGCATAGCTTCGGAGTTGTGTGTGTACATGACAATAAAATAAACAATTAGCTAAGCAACTAAATAAGTATTTAATCTAACAAGTTATTACGTAAGCTGTAAACAACCAAATAGAACACATTAGGTAAACAAATAAGCACGTATGGGGTTCCTAAGCATGTTACTAAGGCACCACTAACGACCTATCTTAAACCTTCGGCTCTGATACCAATCTGTCACACCCCAACCTAAGGCGAAAATGTCGGGGCGTGAGCTGATTGCTACAACTCGCAAGGTACTATCATGAAATTATAAAGCGACAATATCTAATTAATTTATTTATTATCAAACAACATTCATATACAACAAAAATAAAGAAAATTACAAGTACAAACCAACTATTCTTGTATACGTTTTATCCTAAAGTCATCTCTATGTGAGCTTCAGTTCGATAAGCAATCCAAATCTATAACCTGCAAATGCGTACAAAATATATGTTTGTCAACAACACATGTTGAGTGAGTAGATCACCAGTTTTGACACAAACAAAAATGGTAATAATATATAATGATATTAGTAAATAAAAAAATAGGCAAAACTGTTATCTGTGAGTATAACCAATTAAACCATAGTACATACATAAACAATCAACCATAAAGAAAGGGCTAAACCGTTGCCATGCGAATGGGCATTGGTTACCAAAAATGAGTTGTCGGTGAAACCATTGCCAATGCGATCGGGCTCCGGCCAATACGACGGGCGTATGATCATACTATAATGAGATTATGTTGGACCTCTCCGAATGCGATTCAAGTAAGCAAGTAAGCAAATAGCAAGTAACATGCAATCATTCAATTGATACACAACACAAATATCACAGTTTGCGTTAGAGAACTAATAAGATAAATAATATGATAAATGGTACGCAAGTGTCCCCAAAACATTTGAAAACAAGTAAAATAGGGGAGTGATTACTCACCTGATCGGATGAACGAAAAACAAGTGATGAGGTGAGAAAGATAAACCCTTCGGAATATACCGTCGAGGATTCCTAGTTAAATGATATTAATATAACTTAATTAATAATAAGACAACGAGTTTAATGAATTAAAGTGTCGATATGATTTGAGTTATGTTTAGGGTTAGAATGGTTAAGAATTGAACGATTGATCCATCGATAATTGTTATTAAGAGAACAATATTATTAATCATCATTCAATTAAGAGAATCGTTTGTTCATCATATAGTCGAATTTATATATAACTGGTTTAAATAAATATGAGTTGCGATATACTTTAATAATAAGTGTTTATATATATAATTATTGTAAAATATATTTTAGAATATTTAACAAAAGATTTATAATTATAGATAATACGTTTAACACGTTTGTTATAGTTTATATAAAAAGAATAATACATACATACATATATATAAGAATTTTATAAAAACGTTTTAACGACGAGAAGCATCAATAATGATGTCGGGTTTTAAATAAAATAATGATGGTTTATTATTAAGATATTCTTATAATACGAACACAAATATATATATATATATACGAAAACTAGTAACGAGATTTATTGACACGAAACGTTATCTTAAAAGACGTCGGTTTAAATAAAATAATGTTTATTTTACATTAAATATTAATTATTATATTTTGTAAAATAATTAATATACAAAAATAAACTACAAAACAGAAAATATAAAAGGGCAAGAGAGGCTGGCTAGACTCGAACCCGCGACGTTTGGTCGGCTCAGCAAGGAGAACACACACCCCTAGATGGTATAAACCTGAAACGATCAGATTTTAAACACATACGCGGAAAGCTTATGAACCCTAGATTATCAATCGATCAATCCGCTTTATGAATGTTTAATTAAAGTTAGGGTTATCATCAAACACTAAAAGACGATCTAGATGCATATAAAAATTACCTGTTTTTGTTATGAATTGATGGTGAACTATGAACGGAACCCGACGACCTTAGATGCGAACGAACAGTAGCTTCTGGACATGATTTAGGACAATTAGTGTTAGGGCTTTTGATCACGACATCTAGAAGGAGGTTTCTGCAGCTTTAATTGTATTACTATGATTGTTATAGGGTATATTCGTGATATGATACGTGGTGGGTTCGTTTATTAGTTAAATCATATATTTTCAGATCTTGTTTCTTAATTAATCCGACAGTGTTAGTTAGAATACGTGTTTAAACGATCTTCCACAATCATTTCCATTCATAATACATAGATTATTGATCAAGCTAAATATGGGTTTATGGACATGTGTAAAACGGGTTAACGAATTGGGTCGTGGGTTTGGGTTGGAAAATGGGTAAACGGGTTATGATAGTATGGTTACAGGTTTTGCATTTTAGTCCCTCAAGTTATGGTGTGGATACATAATAAGTAAAATCTTAAGTTTAGGTGTAAATTTGTATGTAAATAAAAGTTATATTTGAAAATTAATTAAATATAATAACAATAATAATAAAATACTATTAGCTCAATACATGTGATGCGTTGTTGATTAAAAATTACCCGAAAACGAAATGGGTCGGGTAATATGATATATGTTTATTATTGAAATCCATGTTGTTACAATAAGAGCCTTAGCCGTTCTAAAAAACGGCTGACCGAGGATAATGGGAACTTTCTCGTCTGACTCCATGTCAACTACTACAAAATAAACCGGAAATACAAACTTGTCAACCTTCACTAGAAAATTTTCAACAATACCTCGTGGATACTTAACCGAACGATCCGCCAATGACAACGACATACGAGTCGGTGTAAGCTCACCCAAAATCCAACTTCTCATACAACGAATATGACATTAGATTAATACTCGCACCCAAATCCGCCAACGCTTGACTCATCATATCACTTCCGAACGTACATGGGATTGTAAACACACCCGGATCCGATAACTTTTCCGAGACCCGATTCAATACAACCGCCGAACAATCCCCGCTAAGTGGAATAGATGAAACCTCTCCCAGACGATCTTTTCTCTTGAGCAAGTCTTTCAAAAATTCCGCATACTTTGGCATGTGTTGGAGGGCTTCAACGAACAGAAGATTAATCTTTAACGGTCGGAACATATCCAGAAAATGCCCGTATTCCCTCGTGTACTTTTGATTCTTGAGACGAGCGTGATAGGGAACATGAGCAATATTAATATCAAGTGGTGGACGAAATACAACCGCCTTTTTCTCAACTTGTGGCACAATAATTGGTGTTTTAACTTGTGACTTACCTGGAGCCTCCATCTCAATTTCTTCATCCATCTTGTAAGTCCCCGGGGGCGATGGTGATCGATACGAGATCCGCACGAGGTCTAGGAGTTCGGAATCCTCCTAGACTCGTTTATGGTGTTTATAGACGAAGAACACGATTACACACAAACAATTACACGAATGGGATAAAACGAATCTGCAGATTCTTTATAATATAACCAAAACACGTTACATACCGAACAAAAACAAAAACACGGCCGACCCGAGGTGAGCTCTACCTCGGGGCGTCCCATGCAACTACCCCTCTCGGTTTCTCTCTCAGAAATACTCTCTCTTTTCTATTCAACTGAACAAGTGAAAAACTAACTCCAAACCCTAAACATTACACACATATATATAGACTAATATCTTCGCGGGCTTGGGCTTGGG
The DNA here is from genome assembly GCF_021521415.1 of Bidens hawaiensis. Lineage (NCBI taxonomy): Eukaryota > Viridiplantae > Streptophyta > Magnoliopsida > Asterales > Asteraceae > Bidens > Bidens hawaiensis. Next base: position 74,189 of record NW_027497388.1, on the reverse strand, counting down.
CCTCTGGTGAAGTTGTTCTAACTTCACCAACACGTGAAGTTGTGCTAACTTCACCAACACGTGAAGTTGTGCTAACTTCACCAACACGTCCCATCTAGTCAGAATTGCATAGCGACGGTCACAAAATGCACCAACAGACTCCCCCTTGACCGTTGCTCTCAATTCTAACAAACACAAAAGATTATCTGTTACAAACCATGCACCAACAGACTCCCCATTTTCCGTTGCTCTTATGTGTTCTTCTTCTGGTAGGACTCAATCAACCAGCAGTGTCTGAATCTGTCATGAAGCTTTACAAATCTACCAATCACCTGATGTCTTCCATATCAAATCTCCCCTTCAGTGTAAGCGCCTCAAGATTACTTCGATCGAGATCTTTGTTCGTGACAATCCCGGTACCTAATCAGTCGTCTCAACCATAATCGGTTTGTAAATAAGGTTCAATCTTCAACTACTCAACAACAAGTGATCAGTTTCATCACAAAACCACCTTGAGAGAATCTAACACACATGACCATAAATATATAACGGGTTTCCCGATAAAGCCGAAGCATCTTCAATTACCAGGGAAAACGACCAAAAACTTTCTAATTATTTCCGAGAATGAATTTATTTAAGTAGCTCACCCCTAATAAATAAGTATCCCAGATACTCGTATCCCACATTTTCAGGTTGAGAGCTTAAACAATTTAATTCTCGATTAAATCCAACTTGTTCCAAAATTTTCACCTTAATAAATAAGCATCTCGGATGCTCGTATCCCACGTTTTCAGGATCCAATTCTCGAACGCCTTGAAAATAACATAAATAATATGCTCTGACCGCGATCCAGTATTGACGAAAACCCGAACAAAATTTGACTTTCTTCAATTGGTCAACCTCGAACAACACTTATTTCTTGGCCTAAAAACACCCAAATAACCAAATATGTGTCAATATCCAATTTCAATCAATATCCCATTCGCAACTTCAACTACATATCCATAGTTGACCCGTATTTGCTCACACATAAGACCAAGAGATACCAATTGTCTCTCTTTGTTGGAACAACATTTTCGGTCTCACAATAATCGTGTACACCTGGCCATACGGACGAAAACTCCAAAAAAAAATTTTATTTTTTATTTTTTATTTTTTTTAACTTCGCCAAAAAGTCAACTTCGCCAAAAAAGTCAACGTTGCCAAAAAGTCAACTTCACCTGATAACTTCACCTGATAACTTCACCTGATAACTTCACCCTTCTTTAACTTCACCAGCTGATAACTTCACCACCTGTTAACTTCACCACCTGATAACTTCACCATCAGATAACTTCACCACCAGATAACTTCGCCCTTCATTAACTTCGCCATTCAATAACTTCGCCAAACAGTAACTTCACCAACCAGTAACTTCGCCAAAACCCTAAAATTTTAGCAACAACTTCGCCTGAACCCTATAAATTCGCCGACGACGTCTGCCCTGACCAAAGATCGATCTGAAGTGTGCCAAAAACACCAAAACGCAGATCTCGAACCATAGCATAAGAGCCTAAGGCTCTGATACCACTTGTAAGTCCTCGGGGGCGACGGTGATCGATACGAGATCCGCACGAGGTCTAGGAGTGCGGAATCCTCCTAGACTCGTTTATGGTGTTTATAGACGAAGAACACGATTACACACAAACAATTACACGAATGGGATAAAACGAATTTGCAGATTCTTTATAATATAACCAAAACACGTTACATACCGAACAAAAACAAAAACACGGTCGACCCGAGGTGAGCTCTACCTCGGGGCCTCCCACGCAACTACCCCTCTCGGTTTCTCTCTCAGAAATACTCTCTCTTTTCTATTCAACTGAACAAGTGAAAAACTAACTCCAAACCCTAAACATTACACACATATATATAGACTAATATCTTCGCGGGTTTGGGCTTGGGCCTATGGTGAAGTTGTTCTAACTTCACCAACACGTGAAGTTGTGCTAACTTCACCAACACGTCCCATCTAGTCAGAATTGCATAGCGACGGTCACAAAATGCACCAACACATCTATTCCTCTTCTTCAACTCCAACCATTTCTTTAACAACCTCAGGACCCAAAACCCTTCCGCTACGAGTAGTAATTGCTTTCAGTTGAGCGGATGGATTCATCTGAGTAGAACCCGAAAACTGACCCTGAGGCCTTTATCAAGACGACGAGCAATATCACCAGCGGACCTTTGAAGGTCAAGCAAAGAAGATTGTTGATTCTTGAAGAGCAAATCGTGTTCGGCAAACTTTTTCTGTGTAACTTGATCCCTCTCCAAGATTTACTTCATCATCTCCTCTAGACGTCCCATTCCTCCATTAGAATCCTGCACATTATTTTGAACATTGGTACCTTTGTTTTTATTATTATTGTACTGACCTTGTCCTTGATTGTAAGAATTTTGGAAGCCAAATGGTGCGCCCGCGGGACGTCAGTTGGAGTTATTCTGATTTGGGTTCTTGTAGGTGTTCCAATTCTGATTGTTGTTGTTGTAATTGTTGGGAAACCTATTCTGACCACCAACAAAATCGACTTGTTGATTCATCACCGGGCACTCCAACGTGCCATGTCCACCTCTACAAAACTCACACTTGTCCACCTTAGTCTTAAGATCCTTCACCTCTCTGGTTAATGATTCCAAAGCAGAAGCCACAGTAGTATCTAGATTAACCTGGTGTACACCTCGAAAAGATGAGGATTTACTGCTAACGGAAGTGGAATTCCCGCGTCGTGGCCCTTTGGCGAGGTCCGATTGAGCGAAGCTTTCAAACATCTCGTTACATTCGGTGACATTTTTCCTTGCCATTAAGTTACCTCCAGTAGCAGTGTCAAAACGAACTTGGGTTTCATATGTCAGCTCGTTGTAAATTTTTCCACGAGAGCCCATGGTGTAAGACCATTCTGTGAACAACGGGCGAGCAAATTCTGAAAACGCCCCCAAGCATGGCAATATTGTTCATCTGGCTCCATGAGAAACGAGTGAATCTGATCACAAAGAATAGCCGCTTTAGCCTGTGGGAAGTATCTCTTGATGAATGCAGAACGTAGTGCTTCCCAAGTGGTGAACGTGCCAGGCGGCTGAGTGTCGAGCCAAAGAGTTGTTGTACCTGCAAGTGAAAAAGGAAAAATATGTAAGAAAATAGCATCTTCAGTAGCACCTTGCAAATTAAAAGTTTTCAAAACGTGGTAAAGTCGGTTAATGTGAGCCGGTGCATCCTCGTCATCACGCTCATGAAACTGATTAGTTTGAACGATGTTGTTCATGACGTATGACGGAATTTGCCATGAGTTGGGGTTGTCGATCTGGGGATCGACGATGCATGATTGGTTTCCGGTTAAGCCATCGAAGGCTTGAGCAACAATTGTTCTATCGTCGGCCATTTGGACGTCTGGTTGACTTCTCGGGCTTTCTGGTGGTGAAATGTGCAGTGACGATTTTGGTGTAGTAGTAGCTTCTGACGGTGGTTTCTCTGCTGATGAGCTAGCTTCGGTTTTGAACGGAGAAAAATCCAGATTATCCAACGGTGGTCCTTGCGAACGAAGATGTGGCATATACTTGAAAAACGCAACAAACCAAGTAAGTAGACTAAAAATAAAATTAAAAACTAGAACAGAAATAAACTAAAATTTAATTAGACTCCTTCTACTCAAAACAAAACAAATAGCACGTATGTAGCAAATAAGTCCAATTAAAGTAAATTACGCAATCGCCAAGAGTATCCCCGGCAACGGCGCCAAAAACTTGATGTGCTAAAAGTAGTCAAATAATTATTAATTAAAATTATACTAATCTAGACACTAAGTAATACTCTAGACCCTTAAACTTAACTTAAACTACTAACTGGCAAGTGAACCGGTCGACTCCAGTACAACTAAGTAAGTCCGCATATCGAACCCACGAGACTCTATAAATTACGAAACTAGCAAACAAGACTCAACTACAAGACATGATTATTTGTTAATAATATTTGAGGGGAAATTTTATATTAATTAATTAAAACTCTAAATAATTAATTAACTAATAATTATAACCTAATAATGATTAACTAATGATTACTTTAATTAACTAATTATTAAACTAATAATAAAATAATAAAACCCTAAACCTAATTAATAATAATAATAATAATAATAATAATAAAACATAATCATTACCTTAAACTATTTAATTAATTAAACTTAAACCTAATTACTTTAAACTAATAAACAATTAAGAAAACTTAGATCGATTCAGATGATAAAGATAAATACCTAGGCTAGAATATCCAAAGTTACGGTTATTAATTAAATGGAAAACTTAGGTTATGAAACAGGGATCATGAAATAGACCCTTGACAGAAACCCGAACAGGACCCTTGAACTTCAAGAAGACGCATTTGGATTTCTAACAAGTTTTAAGACTCACCAGTTTTTATGAATTAAACTTCCTTACGGTTATTTAATAACTTATGTCTAAGTATATTTATGACGAAAACCTACCTTACAGCGCGGAAATCAAAGATAGTTGAGAAGACTTAATTGACTTAATAGACTAAGTTGACAATCAAACCTAGACGGACTCCTTACGAAGAACTAAATCTAGCAATCCCGACAAGCATAGATCTATCAATGGCCTATCACCTTACAACTTTCTAGGCTAGCAGCTCACTTTTATATGTTTAATTGATTTTATTGTTTCTATTATTTTAATCGATATTAATCATAAACTAGTCAAGAACACACAGTAAATGACCTAAAAAAACCCTATCCTATGAAACAATCAACAAGGGCAAGGTGAAACAATAAATCCAAGTAAACAAAACCAAGAAATCAAACGCATTAATTAAATCAAACTCAACAATTTACTTAGAACATAAAATCCATAACGAAAAGAATTCAAACAAAATCAAACCGAACTACGGTTCATTATGACCTAGGAAGTTTATGGAGTTTTAGCCTAGCATCATAAAGTCTAAATCAAACAAAACAAATAAAACTGAAAGCATGGTGAAATTGTAATAAACGAAAGATTAAAGGCGATAAAACCCGTAATCTCCAAACGTGAACGTGTAACTCTTCACCGGCTGTCCTCTTGCCTTTGAAATCACCATGAAACTCGAAAATATGCTCCAAGAACTCCCAATTTCGGCTGGTGGCTTCAGGTTATTGTCAAGTTTAAGTTAAAGATGTTTAAATACCCAAAACAAGGCCCAACATGTAGCAAAAACGAATTAAAAAACCACCAGCAACCCCTAGGTGCTGCGCGATCAGAAGATGAGAACCTGGCCGCGCGGTGTGGCATGTCTCACCAAGGGGGCCAGTCAGACTGTCCCGGTCTGACCGGTTCTCTGATCTGATCCTTCCTGACGTGTTCCAAATCTCCATTTTGGCTCTTTTTTAGCTCGTTTTTCGTACTTTTTGATCACGATCAACTTCCAATGCATACAAAACATAAAAGTGTTAGTATAATACAAATCTCGACTAAAAACGAACAAAAACCATTAAAGGAAACATAAACATTTAGCATTATATCAGGTATCAATCGTGTTGTTGAATCGGTTATTTCACTAAATTGATTTGTGATTTGTGAACATATTCAATCGATTCTGACTTTGATCGAAGGGTTTAATTAACTTTATTTCTAACGTTTTTTTGTTAATTTTGATGGTAAATTTGACCAGCCACCATAGCTGTTGTGATTTGTGTTTGATTATTTGTAGGCCCTAATTGTAAAAGGGTAGTATTCGATTTATTGTAAACAATTGTGTTTGTGTTGCCACAATCCATAATCACTACATACCTTTTAGATTTGATTTGTTTAACACGGGATTATCATAGGCTGAGTTTTTAGATGATGGGAAAACAATTGAAATACCTGCTTTTAAAATCATATATTGTTTCTTTAAACTGCAGTATATAATATATAAAACTATATATTGTTTAGTCATATTATTACATGCACCACATATTATTTAATCATAGTAAATAACCATTGTATATATTGTGTATAATATATAAAACTAATTGTTTAATCATATTATTTCCAGATATCAAACTTGAGTTAACTTTTGTTTGGTCATATTATTTCCAAATACAAAACTATGTATTTACAATAATATATCTGTAAATACATTAGTTAATATGGGCTTAGTTTTTAAAATTTTAACCTCATTAATCATTTTTCATGTGCATTATTCTTTTTTACCCATAAATGGGTCAAAATTGAAATCAGTACTTTCAAATGGCAAGTTATTGGCCTTCTAAGGTTTTGTGATGTTAGGATTAAGGATATATAGTTTGGCCTATTATTGGCCTAAATGGTGGAATCTTATTCCTTTGGTCTATTATTGTTTTGCATATGTTATCTTCATTTTTACCTGTTTTTTTTTCTTTTATAGTAGCAGATTAATTAAACATTGGTGTGAGGATTGATTCAATTTCATATGGTATTTGCACAAATGGTAGATTGGCGACGTGAGTTTGATATGTTGTATAATAATATGTATTTTTCATGCTTTTAGTTCTAACTTAGTATTAGATGGATTCAAGACTAAACAAAGTAAAGGTATTTAGTTTGGTTAGTAAGTATTACTGTGTTTACGTTTCTTTTTTATGAATTTGCAAGAATGAAAGTGGGTAAAAGAATAAGGTTAGGGTGCACTTAAGTTTGAATAAGAGGAACAACCCAAAATTTTGACTATTGTAGGTGACTCTAAATCTATTAGCCATTTACTATGGTTAATTAAGTAATTGACAGGTAGCAGTGAAAATTTAACTACTTCCTCTTTTGTAAGATCAAAGCTGAGGAGTAAAAGAAACATGCTTAAGAATGTGGGAAGAAAGTGGGGAGGTGTGACACTTGTATTTTTAACTAACCTAAATGTCATATACATACAAGTTGTTTGACACATTTCATACAAGTTGTTTGACAGATGGTCCCACCATCTATTTACCTGGGCGTGGTACTTTGGCCGGGTTAGGAATACAGTTTCTAACCCCTTATTTAAGGTTAAACCCATCATTGTTTGCATCATTCCATAACCGCCCCACTCATGAACTTTAAGAGATTAGTGTGTGTGTGTCTATTAAAGGGGGGTTTTGTTACAAATATGCTTGCTTACATTAGGCGTTTTAGAGATAGTAAACTAAGTTAATGATGGTACAGTTAGTTTTATGAAGTGGCTTAGTTGAGTAACTCTTTTGGGACTATAAATAGCCATTATGTAATCGTCGATATTCATTCAGAAATATAGAGTTACATGCACACTAATTTTATCAATTTAGGGTTAATGTTTGAAATACTCAACCAAGTCAAAAACTTATCAATTGCTCAAGTGCCTTAATTAGTGGTGATAGTTATAATTTTGTGACTAGTTGATGACTACTCCCTTTGGGACTATAAATAATCAGAATAATTGAAAGTTATATACACACACTTTTTTCTTCACTTTATTTTAGTGATTTAAAATAAATAAATACATATTTTTGGTTGTATCAAAACACATACAGTTTAGTGTGTAGATAATTATTTGATTATTGTTTCCATGATGTAGCAATTTATGAAATATGATGTCAAATTGTTAAACTACTAAGAATAACATAGATAAACTCTTAAAAACACATTATATGGCTAATCGAAGTACTATAATCTTGATGGCTTGATGCTATATGGGTCTTTAATAATTTATGTGTTCCTCATTCGCTTGTTGTTTTAATTTTATTATAATACTTTGCACTCAGTTAAAAGCTAGATAACTCAAACATGAGTGTTACGCACGGCGGATCCAGGTCAATATCTTTCTGACCTTTTATATGTATCGTCTCATTTACCGAATTCATTAAGATAAATGCTCAAAAAATTCTTTGATTGGAAAAGATGGAGCATTTACATGAGAGATTAGGTATTTGTTTTATGTAACATAGTATTTTACTTTATATATGTTAGAAACCATGGTCAAAAGCTTGATCAGATTATGTTGGTACCATCTTTATACGTTTTTTTTCTTGGAAAATGATTTTACAAATTACACAGGATCACAAAGAAGCCACCAAGTCTAAAAATACATTAAATAAATTTTAATGTAAACGAGCTCCATTTGTTTTAATTGAATCAATACCATAGATGCACAAGTATTTCAAAACATAAGATGTCGTACACAAATATACATAGTAGTGTGGGCGATATGCTTTAAAAGTATTGAATAATGTTTTTGTACTTTTGAGATAGTGAAAGCATGATTGTATCGTGGCTGATTAAGTGCTTATAGTTCTGGCCTTTTTATCATTCAAGGCTAACTGGTTGAATACATTATAGCAGAATTATGTCAACATCTCAAATAAATTTTATAGTTCAAACAAAAGTTACCTTAAACAAAATGAAATTTTACAATATCAAAAGTTATTTGAAGAAATTGGGACTACATACCATTACCGGTGTTCATTATTAGTTTAGGACTCACTCCAACTCGACTACAAACCTACCAATTTCAATTGAAAGAGTTCAAACGTTTACAAGTATAATGAACATAATAAACTAATATATACGTATCAAATCAAAACAAAATCGTTGAAAAATAAAACAAATCATTATAAAAAATAAAATAGCAAAACGATTAAAAACAAAAATCTAAATAAACCCCTGTAACACGGGGGCTAAAAGCTAGTATATAATACAATAATCACGATATAACATTCACCTTAAAAAAATTATGATAAAAACTTCTTTTCATCAGCGTGTATTATATAAAATATTTATTATTCAAATGTTAAATATAAAAAGAAACTATTAATTTCCATCGATTCTCCACGATGTTTAATAACATATGACTAGATAGATTTTTTCATCACAACAAATTTTGATTTCTAAATATCATCCCAATGCCACAAGTATATCTTTTTTCCATAAATATATTTCAAAATTTTTTTAATGAAGTTTAAAATACAAAGAGCATATAATAACATGCACAAATATCACAGCACATAAATGGATGACAAAAATCAATTAGTTTAGTATTACTTTATAGATAAATAAATTATACAATCAAGTTTGTTTATATAACAACCAATTAAACTTATAACAAGATATGATTTGATTCATATTATATAAAAAGACTTGATAAGGGTAAGACATGTAACGGGATACATAAGCATCTAAACCAATATTAAATAATCATTTAGACTTTCATGTATTGTAAATAACTATTTTACAAAATAATAATAAAATTACTTTGAGATGCTATAGAAATTTGATAAAATACCTTTATAGTGTTATACAATTAATGTGTACGATTATTATTAAGCATTGACTTTTAAATACGAGAAACTTTTGAACTATAAATAACTGAAAACTAAATCTTAAATTGGGCCACATATATATTAAATTTAAATCATTAAATAAATGATGATCAAACAATTTAAAATAAAAAAGATTGGATACAACACGGAAACAAACTTCTTAGGCTATGCATAGTTATGCGTAGTGGAGGGGCTACAAATGAGAGCGAATTATGACACGTGGTGTCCAGTCAGTAAAGGATGAGAATTTGTTTTTGAGGTGTAATTGTGTATGGCTACAAGTTGGGCCACAGTATCTTTTTTATTATTTTCTTTTTATAACTAAACTAATTAAATAAAAACCAATTTATTTAAATAATTAAATAAAAATGTATTAAAATTAAAAATTAAATACAAAAAAATACATAAAACTAAAAAAACACACCAATAATAAAAATAAATTATAATAAAAAAAACACACCACAACAAAATACATATAAAAATTCAAATAAAAAAACTAATTTATTCGTCTTCATCTTCGTCTTCGTCCTCCTCAACGGGACGATTATCCCACACGTGTTGAACCAACTACGCCTTCAGTTGGTTATGTATATCACTTGATGTGAGATGGTAAATGTTATACGTTCGTTGGTCTTGGGTTGGTTAAGGGAACTGTTCCGGAACGCTTCCTGGTATATAGTGTTGACATATTTTGTTTCCCTCGTCTTCTAAAATAATATTATGCAATATGATACACGTATAGATGGCATCGCTCATTTTGCTAACGTCCATACACGACATGGCTTTTTCACATAATGCCAACGTTTTTTAGAACCCCGAAACACCTCTCGATATACTTTCTCGCGGACTCTTGCTTCTTCTTAAAATAATCTCTTTTTTCTTCGACCGGGTCTTGAAACGTCTTGACGATGATCGAGTACTCTGGATATATCCCATCTACCAAATAGTATCCGTGACGATAGAAGGTATCGTTGGTATAAAACGGTAAGACCGGTATGCTACGGCTGATGTAATACTCTAGCACGGATGACACATTGAGAACGTTTATGTCGTTGTTGGACCCGACTGAGCCGAAGTAGGCTGACCAAATCCAGAGGTCGTGTGAACAAATGGCTTGAAGACTAACCGTTGGCACTCCATAGTCACCACGAGTGTATTGACCTCGCCATGCGGTTGGACAGTTGTCCCACTATCAATGCATGCAATCTATACTCCCGATCATGCCTGGAAAAGAATGTTTGCTTTCGTGTACATCGTATATGCGAGTCAGGTCGTTTGAGGTAGGAATCCTCAGATAACGAAGAGAGTATAATTGTATTATTCCTATACAAATAAATTATTAAAAAATATTTATATTAAAAACAATAGTTAATACAAATAATTTAAATTTTACCGATGCAAAAATTCTCCAACGCATCTCTCGTTGTTTTCTCAACCATCTTTAAATACTCGTCGTTGATATCGGTCGTGTTGCCGTATGCGAGGATGCGTAGAGCCGAAGTACACTTTTGGATGGCGGAGAATCCTAAATATCCTCTTGCGTCGGGTTTCTGTTGAAAATACTCATACTCCTGCTCCATATCTCCAACGATGCGCAAATATAAATGCTTGGACATCCGAAAACGACGTCGAAACATAGCGCCGTTATATGTAGGTGTGTCGTTGAAGTAGTCCTTCATCCAACGCTCATTCGCTTGCTTACGATCCCGAAGGATATATGACCGTCTACATGGTGCCGTAGACGGAGCAGAGCCGGACACCATGTTATTGACGACAGCCCGAACCGCGTTCGTGACCTCTAAATGATCTTCCGCCACTCGTCGATGAATCTGATGAATTCTTCGACTCTCGTTGATTAATTGATCCCAAATCTCGGCAGAATCCGTGGAATCCTAGGAGCTCATTGAGATTGAAAAAGTATGAAATGGTGAAAATGATTGGTATTTTTATGTTTGAGTTTATGTATGATATGGTGAAAATGATTTAATTGGTTTGATATTTATATTAAGTTTTTAATTTAAATTTTTTTATTTATCCGTTACCCAACGGTAACATTATTATGATATTATTATTTTCATATTTAAGCGGCGACAATAATACCCCGCCCCCGCCCCTTTTCGCCCATTTATCGCCCGGGGGGGGGGGGGGGTGTTTGCGCCCAATATCGCCCCAATTCGCCCAAGCCCAAGCCCCACTACTCATGGCCTTATAATCAATGAAAGTAGTCCTTCATCCAACGCTCATTCGCTTGCTTACGATCCCGAAGGATATATGACTGTCTATGTGGTGCCGTAGATGGAGCAGAGCCGGACACCATGTTATTGGTGACGGCCCGAACCGCGTTCGTGACCTCTAAATGATCTTCCCCCACTCGTCGATGAATCTGATTAATTCTTCGACTCTCGTTGATTAATTGATCCCAAAGATCGGCAGAATTCATGGAATCTGGGGAACTCATTGAGTTTGAAGAAGTATGAAATGATGAAAATGATTGGTATTTTTATGTTTGAGTTTGTGTATGATATGGTGAAAATGGTTTAATTGGTTTGATATTTATATTAAGTTTTTAATTTAATTTTTTTTATTTATCCGTTACCCAACGGTAACAATATTATTATATTATTATTTTCATATTTAAGCGGCGACAATAATATCCCGCCCTCGCCCCTTTTCGCCCATTTATCGCCGGGGGGGGGGGGGTGTTCGCGCCCAATATCGCCCCAATTCTCCCAAGCCCAAGTCCCGCTACTCATGGCCTTATAATCAAGGAAAATTGTGAGTTAATATATTGTATACTAGGTTATTAACCCGTGTACGACACAGGTGAAAATATTGATATTTTTGAACAACATGCAATTTGAAAGGACAACATAAGTTGTTATATGTTTTTCGGGACGAGAACATACTTAAAGTTGTAAATGATATTGGTACGGAAATAAATGATTGTGAAACACAATGATAAACCCAAATAACATTCAAATTACAATCTTTGAAAACATAATCAAATGTTAAAAATGTAAAATTTATAAGCTATAAAAAAGGCATCCTTATAAACCATATTTATTCTTTATTTGTAACTTTGTTTTCTTTTTTTAATATAAAAATTTTAACACCACTATTCGCTCTTGATAAATCTACATAGAGTTGTCTATGTGTAAACATCGGGTCTTTGAGATATATGTCAACTCTTGCTAGAGATTGACCTTGAGTTATGTTAATGTTCATTGCAAAACAGACTACAACTGGAAAAAAACTACATTATCTTCAATTTAAACGAAAGTTTATTATCTGAATGTGTTAGACCACAATGAATTATATAAGTGCGATAACCAGTATTAGTACATGAAATAACTTTTACTTCAACAAAACGCTTACCCAAATTAATTACTCGCAATTTAGTTTCATTACATAAACCGTTATTCTGATCCATATTGCTTAGTAACATTATTGGCACACCGACTTTTAGAACCAATCTATGAGTCAAAATAATTTCGGCCTTTTTGATTTTATTTAGCATAATGTGTTTATGAAAGTTTTAGTTCAAATTAAAATATAAAAAAATAATTGGTATGATCTTACTTAAAAACCAAAAAACTGTTTTTTTATATAGACCACAACTAAATTTGTGAATTTTGTTGCTAAGTATGGAAACAATACAAATTGAGTCAACCAAATATAAGTAAAAATATAATGGAGAAATATCTTTGCGTCTCTAATTAACATAAACTTATTCGTATACACATCTTAATTAAAACACATATTTTAATTGGTTTTTAAGAAAATAAAATAGTATTGGATAACTGAAAATTATGTTTCGTATCATTTCTAAAAAAGAAAATAGAAAAAAGAAATGTGTAAACATACATTCAATGTTGTTAAAACTTTGTTTATCAAAAAGGTATATTGTAGTTAATAATAAATATATTAAAAATCGTTTAGAATTTTCTGTTACAAGTGCCTAATTTTTAGTTAATAACATATTAATTTTTATTTACTATATTTTAGTTAATAACAAAATTATATTAATACAATATAGTGTATTAACACGTTTAAAATAAAACGTTACCGTTCAAAATGCTAGTAAGTAGTTCTCTTGGCGTTGAAGCTACACGTTTAAAAAAATGCATTATTAAAAAACATTTAAAAGGTAACTAAAAAAAATATTAGAATGACTAACCGTTTGAATAACTCCACTTATTGGAAGACGTTTATTGACCCAAAAATTATATTTCCTTTAATTTTGAACAAATCTATAATATAATATAATATGGTTAGCATATGAAAACGATGAACAACAGAAATATAAAAACAGAATTTTATAGAGCATGATGTTTCAATTTTGCTGACTTAATGAAGGATTTTAATACATAAAACAGAAAAATTAGAAAACTAGGAAACCAAATACTATTAACTTTAGTGACAACTGTAGGTTATTTATATTTGGTGTTTATAAAGATATTAAAGACATGGAAATTAAAAATATTAAATAGGAAACAACAATAACACAACTTACTTTACTGGATATGTAGACTATCGACTAACTTGGATCGGCATAAATGATCAGAAATTCATTTATGTAAAATTATCTAACCCACCAATATATTTCTAGAATATTAGTCCATGTTAGACATTGGTTGAAAACATATAAACAACCATAAAATTTCATAACTAACATCTTAAACCAACACAGATAGTTAACATAAGTTTGTAACCAAAATATTAAGCATTTAACTTGTGTACATAAAAAGTTAATACTTACACAAACTTACCATACACCTAAATTAAAAAAAACAAACAAAGAAATGAACATGTTATAATCATATTAGCCAACCATCAACTTATTCGACATTTCACACAAAAAAAGTCATTTTGCTTCACAATCTAAAAAATAAAATAAACCATAACAGCCTGATTAAATATACAATTAAAGTCATAAGGTATTATGAGTTTCATTTCAACATTAATAAATAAATAAAGGTATATTTTATGATAAATTATTTTGTAATTAATTTTTTTTTATTTCGATTCAAAGACTTTTTAGTTAAATGTATTAAGTTAAATCGAAGCAATAAAGTTTTATTCTACTAATTTTATTAATTAAGTATAATTAAAATAATATATAGATAATTAAAATTAAACCGGTTAATTTTAATTTTATTACATAGAGGTCATTCCCTAATTAATATTTAACTAAATTGACTGCAATCTGCAGTAAATTATGTTTCAAACTATTTAACATCATTACTTTATTTAAAAACAATTTCATTATATAATTCTTATTTCAATTTTATACATTAATCTTGACATTTATGCGTAATTAAAAATTGGTTAAATATAAAAGATGGAAAGTTTGATGAAATTGAATATTAATAAGAACTATAAAAGAATGTTGCAAAAGTTGTCAATTTCGGTTTTGTAAAACAAAAATAAATAAATGTAAATATTATTATAAAAAACTTTTCATTTTTCTTGAAAATTCAATAACTAAACAATGTACTATTAATTTTTTTAATTATCACGAAATTATTGTCAACACTTTAGCATCATTATCTTATTTAACAATAAATTAATTAGATAATTCATTTTTCAATTTTATACATTAATCTTGACATTTATGCCTAATTAAAAATTTGTCAAATATAAAAGATGTAAAATATTTATTTTCTATTTAGTTTATTAGTTTATTTTTTAATTTGGCTGGAATAATTTAGACGAATCGATAATTCTTGACATTTATGCCTAATTAAAAATTGGTCAAATATAAAAGATATAAATTTTATTGAGATCGAAGAATATTAAAACTATAAAAGAGTGATCAAATTCGGTTCTTCAAAACAAAAACAAATTAATGTATAAATGATTGTAATGTATCAGTAAAATTAAAGATAATGAATATTTTAAAATAAATAAACAATTATAGTAAATATCTAACATATTTTAAATGTAAATTTGAAATAAGTAATACACCATATATTAAATTGGTTAAATTACTAATGAGTTTTTAATACAAAACTTATTAACTTTCGAGTATAATCAAAAGCAAATTATTTAAAATTTCCAGCTACATTAAATTTGTCATTTATGCTAATTAAAATTGGGTCATATATAAAAGATGGAAAGTTTGTTGAGGTTGAATACCATTAAAAACGGATTATCTCATAAAATCAATGTTGTAAAAGTCGTTAGGCGGTCCTAGGCGGTCAACTGGGGAGTTGCGAGTACTCGGGAGTAGTCGGGGATTACTCGGAAAATACCTAAGGAGTACTCGGCCGAGGCGGGGAGTACTCGATCTAGCCGGGGAGTACTCGGCCGCCTACTCGGGAGTTTTACGAAATTGCATAAAATAGTAACCAACTTTTGAGGTGTCTCAATTAGGTCACTGGTGTAATTGTTTGTTCTATTTAGGTCACTAAGTTTTGTTTTAGTTTTCAATAATAGGTTTTTTACCTGAACAACAAGTCATCCATTCTATATATTATTTTATTTAAGTTTTTTTAATATTATGAAATTGGAAAATGTAAAAGCAGAAAAGAAAAAAAATTAATATAAAAAAATTTAAACGAATTTTAAAATGCTGCAAACAAAATTTCAAATTTCGCCAAAAAAAAATTTATAGCAAAAAAGTTTAACGAGTTTTAAAAAATTGCAATTTTTTTTTTGAAAATTTGCCAAAAAAAATTGAAAATTGAAAAAAATATAAAAAATCTTGTACAAAACTACTAATTTTTTTATATAAACTAAGAAAAATACTTAGATGACATTCATAAAAGCGCATTTTAAGTATATATTTACAGAAAACTACACCACATAAATCTTTTAATTATGTAATGCTCAGTAGAATGCTCAAACGAATCAAAATACATCAAAATTTCTAGCGTGTCAGAGTATAAAAAAACCCAAACGGGTCAACATAGGCCCAAACGAGTAAAAAAACACTAAGATACACCCAAACGTGTGAAACTAGTCCAAAAATACACCCAAACGGGTCAAAATACACCAAAATAAATGGGTCAGAACACACCAAGATACACCCAAACGCGTGAAACTAGTCCATAATTCACCAAACGGGTCAAAATACACCAAAAAACACCCAAACGGGTCAAAATACACCCAAACGCGTGAAACTAGTCCATAATTCACCAAACGGGTCAAAATACACCAAAAAACACCCAAACGGGTCAAATCACCTAATCTTCCATCTCGCGAGTCACACTTGTTGACTCTACTTTTTTATTTCTTCCTCTTGGTCTTGCCACCTATGGTTGTGGGTCTTTTTTCTCTTTTGTGCAAGTCCTGATGTTATGTCCAACTTCTAGGAAATTTTGACAAGTCATTTTTCTTCTAGTTCCAACTTTTTGGTTTTTATTCTCTTTTTCCAATGGGTCTCTTTTCCTTTTTACTGACGGTCTACCGGGCATTCTTCTTTCTTTTGGAGGTAGGGGTTTAATATCATTTGTTTTAGGCCAATGCATACTTCCCTTCACCGGTTTTATACAATGTTTATATGCTTCCTTAAACATGTCCTTTTTAAACCAGCAACTGACATAAGTATCTGGGTTTTTGTTGAGGAACGCTAAAGCTGCTACTGTATGAACACAAGGGATGCCTGACAATTTCCGTGATCCACAAGTGCAAGTTTGCTCTTGTATCTTCACTACATATGCATTTTTTGCACTCCTTACTTCTAATATGTTGTTACCACTTGGAATAACATCATAATGCCTACACAATCAACCAAAAAATATATGAAAATTCATAACAAGATAACAAAATTTTTAATATATAACCGTTACCTTTGTTTCTTTTTAATAACTTCTAGTTTTTTTCTGATTGCAGGGCATACTTCATGTTCAAAACTTTCTGATTGTTTCGCCATTAAGAACATTCTACGCATCACAAATCTTCTAATATCTTCTAGCATGCTAATAATTGGCTTCCTTCGTGCTGTTCGTATACGCGAATTAGAACTTTCACTCATTCCATTCTCGTAAGCATCGCATGCTCTACCAACCTCAAAAAAAGATTTTGACCAAGTAATTGGATCTCTTTCCATAAGATGATCATACACACCTTTGCTACTAGTTTTCAACTCTTCCATATGTCTTTCAAACCATTCGTTACTAGTAGAATTTGAAGCTTTCCAAAACAAATTTTTAGATTGAAGCCCACAAAATTTCTTTATAAAGTTAGCATAAATGTGTCTTGTACACTGCCTGTGCTCGGCATTTGAAAATACATCCTTTACAGCCTTGATAATTCCCTAATCATCAATGAAAATAAAATATATAAGTTATAAATAACAACAAATAAATAGATGTGTATTAAGTGCATAATACCTTGTGTTGATCGGAAATTAAAGTTATTCCATGTCCGCTTTCCATTTCAATGTAATCCCGCTATAGATTAAGAAACCATGTTCAGTTTTCCTTGTTCTCAACTGACACAACCGCCCATGCTAAAGGAAAAATATGATTATTGGCGTCTCTTCCAACAGCCGAGAGCAACTGACTACTATTTTTCAGAAAACATCCATCTAAACAAATAACTTTTTTGCAACCGCTAATCCATCCATCTTTGACAGCTTTAAAACAAATATAGTAACTACCAAAATATATCTCTCCATTTGGCCTTGTTTCCACGATCATCTTTACAGTACTCCCCGGGTTTGTTTCCAATAACTCAGCTTGATAATCTGAAAGTCTCGCATAATGCTCTATCAACCCTCCCTCATAGTCACCCAATACCTTTTGCTTTGCTCTATCACATTGACCGATACTCACTCTGCATTGGTATTTTTTCATGATTTCTTTTTGCATTTCTCGTAAACTAGTTTATGGAGTTTTAAGTATTTTCTTGAAATATCTTTTTGCAATCCAAGAATATGTAACAAGTGAACCCAAATGAAACTTCCTTGAGCATGTATGGTTATCATTTAATGATTTTATTTGAAAAGAATCATCACCTTTAATCCTGGAGGCCCAAAGCCGAAACGGACACTTCCACACTTTCTTTTTTTGCCCATTCCCATCGTCTTCAATTTCTTCTGTCCCGCATCTTACTAACAGCCTAGCATGGTCGTTTATCGTGAATACTAATTGGTGACCATTTGCAACCCCATAATCAATTAGCATGTCTTTCAGTTGCGCTGGACTCTCAAATTTCATTAATAATATGGGCTTCACCAACTCCTAATCCATATTAGGATCATAACAAGGATACACAATATCTACATCCTCATAATCATCATCCTCAACATCTTTTCCAAAATCTTGTTCACTTCCACTCCAATCTTCAACAGAACTAACATCATCTTCATCCTTGTCATTGTTGTCGAAACAAAGTAAATTCAAGAAAGGATCATTAAAATTAACATCATCATTATCTTGTAAAATATCTTCTACGTTGACCTGACAAAGTAAATACAATAAGGGATCATTAATTAATTAAAAAAGTATTACATATCAATAGATATATAGTCATAAAAACACATAAAGATGACTAAATATTATAAAGACAACCAGTTAATAAAGGTGATTAAATATTGTTATATTAAAATTGTTGTGCTTTAAAATCTCAATATGAAATATCCAGGTCATGGTGCAACTTGACGACAAAATAATCTAATTTATATATGAAGAAAAGTTAAAATAGCACACCTCTCTATTTGTGTTTTGGATTGGTAATGAACGAGGTCGACATCCTCAACAGTTATTGCTAAGTTAACACCTGGTTCTTTGGTAGACATTAGTGATAAACCAACCTGTTCAACCAACAAAAAGCACAAAGTAATCTTCCACACAAAAATAACCAAAAGTGAAACACCAAAACAAAAAAATAAAAAAAATTATTTCTTGATAAACATCTATTTATACATCTTGAATCCCGTGTAAAGTTATGTTTCTTTAATATTTTGAGTTCGTTTTAGTTCGAGTTTTGTTTATCTTTTATTAATTTAGGTTCTTGAGTCAAGTATTATATGTTTATCATGTTTTATATCGTTTGGTGTCTTGAATGTTAAGCTTTAATTCTTTATATCATTTTATGTGAAGTTTATGTTCGTGTTTGTTCGTAAATGATTATATGGTTTAGACCACTAATGAATTGTTACGTTTTCGTATAGATGATGGCTTGGTAGTTAAGGGAATGAAGGTCTAGAAGCTTCTCATCATTACTTGGAGATCAAGGGAGATATTTATCAAGTTTATGCAAGATTTAACAAGAAATAGCATCAAATTCGCGGAGCCCTTTCCAGGACCACGCCGCGCCGCGCGAAGGCATGCCCAGGGTGGGGCCGCGCGGCGCCTAGGCCTTCTGGTCAGCTCGTTTTTGCAAGTCCAAGCCCGTTACTCGCTTATATAAACATCTCTTGCAAACCTAGCCGATTGGAAGCTTATTTCCAGCCGTTTTTGAAAGCAAAACCAAGGGTTTGAAGGAGTCTTGGAGCTAGGAATCAAGGAGGATCAAGAAGGCTTCGCGGAGGTGTTCGAGGATCAATTGCAAAGGGTTTTATCACTCTAACTTTCGTTCATTGTTCATTATTTGTCATGTCTTTCCTCTTTGTTTTCAATACTTGTTTAGGATTGTTTTTAATAATGATTATAGGCTAGACTTCATGTCTACCTAGGTTTGATGAACATGATTGATGCATGATTCTTGCTTTGGACAATTGATTTGATTATGGTTTCGTTATTTTAATAGTAAAAGACTTGGTTTTTCTTTCATGATGCATATGAGTGTTTATTATCTTGATTGGTTGTTAATTTTAGCTTCACATAGATCTTTAATCTTTTGATTGTGTTCTTTAGATTTATGGTTTTTGTTTAATATTTACTTGGTGTTTTGACTATTGTGATTGAATGGGCCCATTAGATCATAGAAGCTTGTTGATAGTTGGTTAGGATTTTGAATCTTCTGCTAAATTCCAATAGCTGTAAGGTGAGGAGTTGTTCATGTGTCTTGGTCAATCGCATGCTAGGATAAATAGTGACAATATTCTTGCTTAGTGTGTTGATCCTTGTTCATGATGTCATGATAAGATTATCAAGTTATCTAGGGTTTAGTGTTTCGTAAGATTGCTTGCTTTAGATACTATTAATTAACCCTATTTGATAACCGTGAGAAAATCAATATAACTGATTGCTTAATAATCTAATAATCATTTTTTGGATGTCATTTGATTCAGTCAAGGTTCCTTTAGGGTTTGTTATATGAATGCGTTTAGAAATCAGTTTCCATAATCATGTTATTTGTCCATTGTTTGATGATTGTTGATACATGGGATTCTTACCTAGGTAGATTCCTTCTCTGGTTGGTTTCGATCTTGTGTTTAATTGCTGAGTTCTTGTTTACTTGTTTATTTGCTTTCTTAGTTAAATCCTAGTCTAAAAACCCCCTTTAAACATTAATAATAAATAGTCGTGTCGTAAGTCGAGTCTAATTAGCTAAGTAACGTAATTTATAGAGTCTTGTGGGTTCGATATTACAGACTTACTTAGCTTTAGTACAATTGACCGGTTCACTTGCTAGATTTTTGTGTAGTTGAGTCATAAGTCTAGTTTTTATTACTTGTTTAGTTTAGTTAATATTTAACTGACTATTTCTAGCACATCATTTCTTACTTCTCGAGACCTGCTGCTAATATATTTAAGCCATTGACTTTGTGCTTTGTGCTTTTTTGGTGCTGCAACATGAAGCCATTGACTTTAAAAATTTTGTTTGTTTTAGCCGACCGCAAACCAAAACCAAACAAGCAAACACTCCTGGTCCAATAGTTTAAGGATTTGTTGGTGGTAGGAGTGGACGCCGATAGTTTAAGGATCGATGGTAGGGTTTGATGGTGGGAGATATAACTGCAACATGAATCGTCACTTTATTTTATTTATGTTATTTTTTATTAATTTGAAAAAAGGAAACTTAAATTACCTCCTATCTAGGTAAAATACCTATTATTGAAACATAAAACAAAACTTAGTGACCTAAATAGAACAAACAATTACACCATTGACCTAATTGAGACACTTCCAAAAGTTGATTACTATTTTATAAGATTAAAGATAATGGATATTTTAAAATAAATAATCAATTATAGTAAATATCTAACATATTTTAAATGTAAATTTGAAATAAGTAATACACCACATATTAAATTGGTTAAATAAATTAATGAGTTTTTAATACAAAACTTATTAACTTTCGAGTATAATAAAAGCAAATTATTTAAAATTTCCAGCTACATATAAATTTGTCATTTATGCTAATTAAAATTTGGTCATATATAAAAGATGGAAATTTGTTGAGGTTGAATACTCTTAAAAACTACAAAAGATTGTTGCAATAGTAGTCAACTTTGAATTTTAAAAACAGAAATAAATAATTGTAAATATTATTATAAAAAAACGTTTCATTTTTTTTTGGAAGTTCAATAACTAAATGTTAAAACTTTCAAGATAAGATTCAAAAATTTTAACACAGAAAATAAAGATTGTTGTTCATATAAAAATAAATTAATTTACATGAATTGTCTAAGCTACATGAATTGTCGTGATAAGATTATAAAGTTATCTAGGGTTTATTGTTTCATAAGATTGCTTGCTTTAAATACTATTAATTAACCCTATTTGATAACCGTGAGGAAATCAATATAACTGATTGCTTAATAATCTAATAATCATTCTTTGGGATGTCGTTTGATTCAGTCAAGGGTCCTTTAGGGTTTTTTAGATGAATACGTTTAGAAATCAGTTTCCATAGTCATGTTATTTGTCCATTGCTTGATGATTGTTGATACATGGGATTCTTACCTAGGTAGATTCCTTCTCTGGTTGGTTTCGATCTTGTGTTTAATTGCTTAGTTCTTGTTTACTTGTTTATTTGCTTTCTTAGTTAAATCCTAGTCTTAAAACCCCCTTTAAACATTAATAATAAATAGTCGTGTCGTAAGACGAGTCTAATTAGCTAATTAACGTAATTTATAGAGTCCTGTGGGTTCGATATTCCAGACTTACTTAGCTTTAGTACAATTGACCAGTTCACGTGCCGGTGTTTTGTGTAGTTGAGTCATAAGTCTAGTTTTTATTACTTGTTTAGTTTAGTTAATATTTAATTGACTGTTTCTAGCACATCAAGTTTTTGGCGCCGTTGCCAGGGACTCTTGGCAATTGCGTTATTTAGTTTTAATTGGACTTATTTGCTATATACGTGCTATTTGTTTTATTTTTATTTGAGTAGTAAGAGTCTAATTAAATTTTTGTTTAACTTAGTTTTATTTTTTATTTTTAGTCTACTCACTTAGTCCGTTGCGTCTTTATGGTTTATGTCACATCTTTGTTTGCAAGGACCACCACCAGCTGATCTTGAATTTTCTCCATCGTCAAAATTCATCTCCGCACAGTTCGCCACCGGAAAATCCGAGAAGTCAACCAGACGTTCAAATGGCCGATGACAGAACAATTGCTGCTCAAGCCTTCAATGGCTTAACCAGAAACCTGTCATGCATCTCGTCCCCACAATCAACAATCCCAACTCGTGGCAGATTCCGTCATACGTCATGAACAACATCATTCAAACTAATCAGTTCACGGGGCGTGATGACGAGGATGCACCGGCTCACATTAACCGACTTTATCGCGTTCTTAAAACTTTTAATTTGCAAGGTGCTATTGAAGATGCTATTTTCTTACATCTATTTCCGTTTTCACTTGCAAGTAAAACAGCTACTTGGCTTGACACGCAGCCACCTGGCACATTCACCACTTGAGAAGCACTATGTTCTGCATTTATTAAGAGATACTTCCCACCGGCTAAAGTGGCTATTCTTCGTGATCAAATTCACTCGTTTCACATGGAGCCAGATGAACAATATTGTCAAGCTTGGGAGCGTTTTCAGAGCTTGCTGTCTCGATGCTCATAGAATGGTCTCACACCATGGGCTCTAGTGGAGAAATTTTACAATGGGTTGAACTACAAAACCCAGGTTCGGTTCGACACGGCCGCGGGAGGAAGTCTACTGGCTAGGAAGAATATCGCCGAATGTAATGAGATGTTTGAGAGTTTCGCTCAATCGGACCTTGCCAAAGGGCCACAACGCGGTAATTCCACTCCCGTTAGCAGTACATCCTCATCCGCTCGAGGTGTACACCAGGTTAATCTGGATACTAGTGTGGCTGCTGCTTTGGAATCACTAACCCGAGAGGTTAAGGAGCTGAAGGCCAAGGTGGACAGGTGTGAGTTTTGTAGGGGTGGACATGGTACGTTGGAGTGCCCGGTGATGAATCAACAGGTCGATTTTGTTGCTGGTCAGAATAGGTTTCCCAACAATTATAACAACAGTCAGAATTGGAACACTTATATGAACCCAAATCATAATAATGCTAATTGGCATCCGTCGGGTGCACCACCCGGGTTTCAAAATTCTTATGCTCCAGGACAAGGTTAGTATTTCAATAATAATAACACCGATGGTACTAATGTTCAAAATAATATGCAGGATTCGAACGGTGGACTTGGGCGTTTGGAAGAGATGATGAAACTAATCTTGGAGAGAGATCAAGTTACACAGAAAAAGTTGGCCGAACACGATTTGCTTTTCAAGAATCAACTCCATTCTTGATATTCAAAGGACTGTTGGTGATATTGCTCGTCGTTTAGAAGAAAGGCCCCCAGGTCAGTTTTCGGGTATCCCTCAAACTAATCCGGCTGCTCAATTGAACGCCATCTCCACTCGTAGTGGTAGGGTTTTAGGTCCGGAGGTAGTTAGTAGAGAAATTAGGGAAGATAAGGACGATGAGTTGATAGATGAAGAGATAGAGGTAGAGGCTCCAGGTAAGTCACATAGTACAACACCAATCATAGAGCCGCAAGTTAAGAAAAACACCGATAAGAAGCTGGTTGGAGCCTGGCCACCACCACACACCATTGACCTAGCCTATGTCCCGTATCCCGCTCATCTAAAGAATCAAAAGTATACAAAAGATTACGAGGATTTTCTTAATATATTTAGCCAATTAAATGTTGACCTCCAGTTCGTTGAAGTTCTTCAGCATATACCTAAGTACGCCAAATTTTTGAAAGACCTTCTTAAAAGAAAGGATAAGTTGGAGGAGCTTTCGATTGTTCCCCTAAATGGAGAGTGTTCTGCGGTAGTGCTCAATAAAGTTTCGAAGAAATTACCCGACCCCGGTGTTTTTACCATTCCATGCCTTTTCGGAAGTGACACAACGTGTCAAGCATTGGCCGATCTAGGAGCTAGTATAAACCTTATGCCATATTCTTTGTATGAAAAGCTAGACCTAGGAGAGCTCACCCCCACTCGTATGACGTTGTCTTTAGCCGATCGTTCCGTTAAGTATCCGAGGGGTGTCGTAGAGAATTTGATCGTTAAGGTAGATAATTTGGTTTTCCCCGTAGATTTTGTTGTTTTAGATATGGAGGCCGACGAGAGAGTTCCTATCATTTTAGGTCGTCCATTCCTACGTACTGCTAGGGAAATTATTGATGTGTTTGAAAGTAAGATCACTCTTAGAGCTGGTGATGATAGTGCCACCTATTTAGCTAAGTCCATGAGACATCCGAGTGGTCAAGACGGTCTCATTGATCCATGTCACCCAGTTTACTCGATAAAATCATTTAGCTCGGGCATGAGCCCTAGTCTTGACGATTCTCGTTATGTAAGTTTAAGTGTGGGGAAGGAGCGAGCGGTTTCTAGTTCTCGGGAAATGATGAAGCATGTGGGAGAAAAAGGTGGTGGTAAGCGAAAGATTGAGAAGGTTCGTGGAGTTAGAAAGAAGAAGACCAAGATTGATGAATGGTCGGACCGTGATTCGGTATCCTTGAGGGCATTGGAGTTCTACCGAGGTGGAGGAAGCTCCACTCGGTCCGCCACGTGATTAGCAAAGCATGGGTTCTTGAGTGAAAACTCAAGTGTAGAGTTTGTGTACTTTATTTTATTTTTATTTCTATTTTCTTTTTCTTTGAGTCACTAACGTAGTTTTTTGTAGTTCGACTTTGTTTTATGTTTTTGAGTTTTGCGAGTTTGAAGACTGAATGAGCTAGAGAGACGATCCCAAGGAAGAATTTAATGAAAAAGACAAGTGTGGGGATGGAGCAGCCGAGCCGTATACTTTTTATTTATTTATTTGCTGCTAATTATTCATGATTTATTTGTTAGTTGGTAAAACACTTTGAATGCTTAATATCTAACATTATGATAAGATACATTTTTAGACATGTTTGTTTTATTTTGCCGCTCACGTTCGTGAGAGAAGGAGTTACCATCTGCTGAGCATGTTCGTAGTTGGAGGGCAATCATGGAAGAAGACTTTGGCATCATGTTCCATTCGCATATTACCAGCTAAGTCTTTTCCATTATCTAGCTTGTTAACCTTTTATTTTGCTTTGTTTTTAATTTTTAGATTTTTAGTTTTTGTAGTCCGATTTTATTTTATTTTTGTTTTAAGTCGTCCTTATCCTTGCATTGAGGACAATGCAAAATTTAAGTGTGGTGATAGGATATTTGAGTCGTAGTTTAAATCGAGTTTAAATCTAAAAAAAAAATTAAAAAAAAAAAGAAAAAAAATTAAAAAAAATTTAAAAAATTTGAAAAAAAAATTGAAAAATGTTTTAAAATTGTCCCTTGAATTTAGTTTTTTTTGCGTTAAAGTAGGAGATGATGATATTTATCGGGAAATTGGTTTTTCAAACTACTAATAATATGAGATAAATAAAAGAAAACACACTTAGCTTGGGATGTGTCGGTATGCTCAGCCTTGAAAATGAAAGGGCAATTTGATAAAATGGTTAAAACGGAAATCTTTTATGGGTAAAGCGTTTTGTCCTGGAAAATAAGTAATGAAAGGTCGGGCCATACTCAAGCCTCAATTATTGGTATGAAAAGTGAAAATATTATGAGTTTTAAAATCTGAATACGTTATCATATGATGCTTGGGTATGTTTAACGTTAGAGTATGCCGTGTAGCCTGTGATATAAATCTTAAATTTCTAGTTTAGTGTTTTACACCTCATTGGCGTATGGTTTTATAACCTTCAATCTTGTATTGATGGGATGCTTCGGGTCCGGAGACCATGGTTCTGTATGCAATCTATTCATCTGGGTATTCACAATTCCTAAGTGGGGTTGCATATATTAAAATTAAGCCAAAAAGAGCAAACCCTTATAATTCTTTAAACATGATCACAAGAGTACAAAAGTACAAATACACTACAGACTTGATCATCCACGTTGTTAGCCATGTGGGGTCCCCTTGCTCGCGTCTCATTACCATTAAGAAACGGACCACAAGGGACATGTTACATGTAAGCCTTACAGATGAAATTTTGCATGCTCACCTATGGTGATGGGTTCGGGGTATTGCTTGATAACGGGGGTATGTCATGTTGTGGGGAACACTAGCTATTAATTAATTGAACCTTAATCGTATCTAATGGCTGCTTGGTAGACTTTGATGCTTAAGCTTAGGTGGATAAAAAATACCCTTGATCGTCTTAACTATTCATGAAAAAATAGAGCAACAAAAGTTTTAATTATGCAAATTTTGAGGTTTAAGTCAAGTTGGGGTGGTCTGGTCCGGTAAAAGCTGAAAATAAGCGGGTCTTAATTGTGTAAACCACTGAGTACTATTATTGTCGGATCTTATTTGTCCCGGTAAAGATTAAGGCATGAGTTTAAGTGAACAACAATATCGGTGATCGCGGTTTTTGCGTTTTTCTAAGCTTTAAAAATTAACCTATATGTTTGTTAGACTATATTTTCCGATTCTGATCCAACTGCATAAGACTTTTTCAGGGACGAAAAAAGAGTAAGTGTGGGGATATTTGATATACATCTATTTATACATCTTGAATCCCGTGTAAAGTTATGTTGCTTTAATATTTTGAGTTCGTTTTAGTTCGAGTTTTGTTTATCTTTTATTAATTTAGGTTCTTGAGTCAAGTATTATATGTTTATCATGTTTTATATCGTTTGGTGTCTTCAATGTTAAGCTTTAATTCTTTCCATCATTTTATGAGAAGTTTATGTTCGTGTTTGTTCGTAAATGATTATATGGTTTAGATCACTAATGTCTTGTTACGTTTTGGTATAGATGATGGCTTGGTAGTAAAGGGAATGAAGGTCTAGAAGCTTCTCATCATTACTTGGAGATCTAGGGAGATATTTATCAAGTTTATGCAAGATTTAACAAGAAATAACATCAAATTCGCGGAGCCCTTTCCAAGACCACGCCGCGCCGCGCGAAGGAATGTTCAGAGTGGGGCCGCACGGCGCCAAGGCCTTCTGGTCAGCTCGTTTTTGCAAGTTCAAGCCCGTTACTCGCTTATATAAACATCTCTTGCAAACCTAGCCGATTGGAAGCTTATTTCCAGCCATTTTTGAGAGCAAAACCAAGGGTTTGAAGGAGTCTTGGAGCTAGGAATCAAGGAGGATCAAGAAGGCTTTCGCGGAGGTGTTCGAGGATCAATTGCAAAGGGTTTTATCACTCTAACTTTCGTTCCTTGTTCATTATTTGTCATGTCTTTCCTCTTTGTTTTCAATACTTGTTTAGGATTGTTTTTAATAATGATTCTAGGCTAGACTTCATGTCTACCTAGGTTTGATGAACATGTTTGATGCATGATTCTTGCTTTGGACAATTGATTTGATTATGGTTTCGTTATTTTAATAGTAAAGGACTTGATTTTTCTTTCATGATGCATATGAGTGTTTATTATCTTGATTGATTGTTAATTTTAGCTTCACATAGATCTTTAATCTTTTGATTGTGTTCTTTAGATTTAGGGTTTATGTTTAAGCATTACTTGGTGTTTTGATTATTGTGATTGAATGGGCTCATTAGATCATAGAAGCTTGTTGATAGTTGGTTTGGATTTTGAATGTTCTGCTAAATTCCAATAGTTGTAAGGTAAGGAGTTGTTCATGTGTCTTGGTCAATCGTATGCTAGGATAGATAGTGACAATATTCTTACTTAGTGTGTTGATCCTTGTTCATGATGTCGTGATAAGATTATCAAGTTATCTAGGGTTTAGTGTTTCGTAAGATTGCTTGCTTTAGATACTATTAATTAACCCTATTTGATAACCGTGAGAAAATCAATATAAATGATTGCTTAATAATCTAATAATCATTCTTTGGGATGTCGTTTGATTCAGTCAAGGGTCCTTTAGGGTTTGTTAGATGAATTCGTTTAGAAATCAGTTTCCATAATCATGTTATTTGTCCATTGCTTGATGATTGTTGATACATGAGATTCTTACCTAGGTAGATTCCTTCTCTGGTTGGTTTCGATCTTGTGTTTAATTGCTTAGTTCTTGTTTACTTGTTTATTTTCTTTCTTAGTTAAATCCTAGTCTAAAAACCCCCTTTAAACATTAATAATAAATAGTCGTGTCGTAAGACGAGTCTAATTAGCTAATTAACGTAATTTATAGAGTCCCGTGAGTTCGATATTCCGGACTTACTTAGCTTTAGTACAATTGACCGGTTCACTTGCCGGATTTTTGTGTAGTTGAGTCATAAGTCTAGTTTTTATTACTTGTTTAGTTTAGTTAATATTTAATTGACTGTTTCTAGCACATCATTTCTTACTTATCGAGACCTGCTGCAAATATATTTAAGCCATTGACTTTGTGCTTTGTGCTTTTTTGGTGCTGCAACATGAAGCCATTGACTTTGTGCTGTAAAAAAATTTGTTTGTTTTAGCCGACCGCAAACCAAAACCAAACAAGCAAACACTCCTGGTCTAATAGTTTAAGGATTTGTTGGTGGTAGGAGTGGACGCCGATAGTTTAAGGATCGATGGTAGGGTTTGATGGTGGGAGATGTAACTGCAACATGAATCGTCACTTTATTTTATTTATGTTATTTTTTATTAATTTGAAAAAAGGAAACTTAAATTACCTCTTATCTAGGTAAAAAACCTATTATTGAAACATAAAACAAAACTTAGTGACCTAAATAGAACAAACAATTACACTAGTGACCTAATTGAGACACTTCCAAAGTTGATTACTATTTTATAAGATTAAAGACAATGAATATTTTAAAATAATTAAGCAATTATAGTAAATATCTAACATATTTAAATGTAAATTTGAAATAAGTAATACACCACATATTAAATTGGTTAAATAAATTACTGATTTTTTAATACAAAAGTTATTAACTTTCGAGTATAATCAAAGTAAATTATTTAAAATTTCCAGCTACATATAAATTTGTCATTTATGCTAATTAAAATTTGGTCATACATAAAAGATGGAAAGTTTGTTGAGGTTGAATACTATTAAAAACTACAAAAGATTGTTGCAATAGTAGTCAACTTTGAATTTTAAAAACAGAAATAAATAATTGTAAATATTATTATAAAAAAAACTTTCATTTTTTTGGAAGTTCAATAACTAATTGTTAAAACTTTCAAGATAAGATTCAAAAATTTTAACACAGAAAATAAAGATTGTTGTTCATATAAAAATAAATTAATTTACATGAATTGTCTAAGCTACATAAAATAAAAAAAATGATAGAAACTTAACAACTAAAATACATTCGTAATGACCAAAACAAACATAATCAACCTAATCTCCATCAAATACTTTTTCCATGCAATTAGCCAATCTACCAAGTTGGGCGACCATAAATTGAAATTACTAAAAATAAATTAATGTTAAATACACCGAACTATTAAAAAAATTAGTAAGAATTATCAATGGATGTAATCGGAATAATTATCATAATAATTTCGATAAGGAAATAAATCAACAATATTTTCGCATATCTCAAAACTTTCAACATGTTTATTGAATCTTGGAAGGAGCATGTGGAAATTTGGTAACCTAGTCCTACCATGGCTAGAGTTAGTCTCTAAATGGTTCTTAAACTGTAAATATGAATAGATGGAGCTCTCAACATATAAAAATAAAACTGTAAATATGAATTTCAAGAAATCTTACATCAATCAGAACACGTATTTGGTGACCAGGTCCTACCATGGCTCGAGCTAGTCTCTGAATGGCCGTCAAACTTCATGATCTGACCTACTTAAGTAGCAACAAGATGTGTGCAACATATAAGATGAACTGCAAATAATACCAGCAATTCAAATAATTAAGTTTCATTCAAGATACACCAACAATAAGAACAAAAGAAATATATTTAAGTAGAACTAACAATACAAAAACTTTAACATGAATCATTCACCTAACCAGTTTGCATACATCTAATTCACAAGCTAACCTGCCTGCATAACCAAAAGACTAAATAAGGACAAATAATTAAATTAATATGTGAATTTCACTTACAAATAATAACAAACGATAGAAATTTGAATACAAAGTCGTAGTTATAAGTTATAACAGCTTCAGAAGAGTGAAAATGATGATATAAACAAATGAATATGGAATATCGAATTTTTAGAAATGATGAAATGGTTTTCGAAGTATAAGATGAGGTCAAATAAGTAGTGGAAATTTGAAATTTTAAAAATTGGACATCTAATACTTGAGGGTTTGACAATAGTTATTACATGGTTTTTATTTTTAGATGACCTAGATTTAAAGTAAATACATTTAGTAAGGATATGAATTAATTATGTTGTTAGTTTTGGTCTAAATTTGAATATTAAAATTGAACATTCATTGTGTTAGTTTCGGTTTAAGTTTGAAATTTAAATTTGAATATTAAAATTGTCGGTTTTAGCTAAACATTAGTTTATAGATTATTTAAATATCTTAGTATGTGAATTAATTGTGGGTTAATGATTAATTTAATTATTTTTTGAATTATTTAATTGTTAAGAAAATCATAAAAGTTATTGTTATATATAGGAACAATAGAGTTTGTTCAATAAAACTCAATTGTTTTAATATATATATATATATATATATTTCTTAATCTTAACTTTG
Organism: Bidens hawaiensis; assembly: GCF_021521415.1. Classification (NCBI taxonomy): domain Eukaryota; kingdom Viridiplantae; phylum Streptophyta; class Magnoliopsida; order Asterales; family Asteraceae; genus Bidens; species Bidens hawaiensis. The sequence goes on along the minus strand of NW_027497388.1, from coordinate 42,986 downwards.
AGAATCTGCAGTTATTTATTTTCTTCTATTTTTTATACATTTCTTCTGATTATAAGATATAATTATGTTTATATGTACAATTATAAAATATAAATGCATATTAAGAGTGTACAAAAGAAATTTTGTTTGTCTAAATGGATTATTTTTTTTTTTGTTTTGTTTTAACCATAACATCACGACATGATTTATAAAACGAAAACTTATATAAATTGATATAAATAAAGCAAAACCTCCCTATATAATAAACCTCCTAAAAGAAGAGTTTATCCAAGAAAAAAAAATTAAGAACATTTTAAATCAAATTCCTATTAATTACTAATTTAATTAACGGATTGTTATAATACTATATAAATCAGCCATTAAAAACCAAAACTATGATTCAATCAATTAATATTATAGATATGAAATTTTGTATTCGATTAATAAATATTGAGACTAGTCATTCATTAATTATAAGAACAAAAATCTTAACGGTACTAGTTTTACGATTTGAACCAAAACCTTAATTAATGATTAATTTGTTAGAACAGTTTCCCTTACTCAAATAAAACAAACATCTGTACGTCATAAATAATTTTAATTAACTTATTTGAGAGGTTCACTTTGTACTTGGTTTTTGTGAAGGCTATTGGGTGACTCGAATGAAACACTAGCAGATCATTTTAAGTTGTGTCATCCAAATTTAAAAGCAACTCGTGCTGATAACGTGCTGTGAAACAAGCCTAATAGCCAAACATGTGAGAAAAAGATGTAGGGAGAAAAATAGAGATTTCATTAATAAGATGTGTATTAAAATGATGTACAATAAGATGTATATATAGGAGAACATAACTTGGAGAAAAAACATAATCTATATTAGGTATTAATTACCACAATAATATATATTTATAACACTAGTGATACTTTACATTTCAATTTTAAACATCTCATAATTTAAGCTAGCTTTTGTTAATTTTGTCTTTCTAGGTGTTAATTCATTACAAATCTATACTATATAATAAATAAAGTTTTTTCATGTCACATGTCATCACACAAGATTATCTCTTACAAAATTTTCCCACCTCTTTCTCTTATTAAATACATTTTCTTTTTTATTAATAGTAGTTTTATATTTAACTTTTTTTTCTTTTTAATCAATTATTTTCTCTTTTTAATAATTATTTTTTAATTTAAATTTTTAATACAAACATAGATATATTATTTAATTTTATATATTATTTTTTAATTTAGTTTCATGTGACAGGTGGCTAGAAATTTCTTCAGGAACGCCAAGCCAAACTCGGATGCCAGCGTGGGCCCGATTAAGACAACATAGTCTGGCCTGAGTTGGGTGGTGGGGCTCCTCTTTGAGGAGTTGCGATCTAACTTAACTGTGAAAATTTGCCGTTCAAAATTTTTTTTTAGTTTTATATAAATATGTTGTATTGGTTATTAGTATTAATCTTTTGTAAGTACGATTTTCACGTTGATTTAGATAAAATAATTAATTTCAAATAAAGAAATTTTAACTTTATGTTTGTTTTGCAATGAAGATTAAAAAAAAGCTAAATCACTGTAGATGGTTTGATTTGTTTTTGAGACAATATGTTTAAGCGCATGATAAGTTATATGTTTCATTATCTAAAGTTGAAATAAAAAACAAAAGGAAACTACTAATTTTGATATGTAGGTTAAAATTACAAATAAAATTACAAAGATTGTATACAAAAAAAAATATTTAAAGATTTATGAATTTTCAACAACTTTTTATTTCCATATTCTGTAACATGTAATTTATTCTACCATATATTATATCTTTATATCATTTGAACATATTTTTTGTTTTTCACTTTGTCTTATTATCTAAACATATTTATTTATTATAACTCGTGTTCTACACGGGTCTTAATGTCATATGTCATTACACATGAGTAATCTTTATAAATATTTCTCATTTCTCTCATGTTAAATATATATTTCTTTTTCTTATTAATAGTTTTATATTTTATTCTTTTTTTTCTTTTCAATCTATTATTATTTTTTTAATAATTATTTTCCGGTTTAAAAAAATTAATACCAGCAATACATTATTAGTTTTATATAAATATATTGTATTAGTATTAATATTAAGTTTTTATAATTAACGAATTTACACATTGATTTAGATAAAATAATTAATTTCAAATATCAAAGAAAGAAATTTTCACTTTATGTTTGTTTTACAATGAAGATTAATAAAATTAAAGTCAACTTCTTTAGATAATTTGTTTGTTTTTCGAGACAACATGTTTTAACACATGATCAGTTATGTGTATCATTATATATAGTTAATATAAAAAACAAAGTGAAACTACTAATTTTAATATGGAGGATAAAGTTACAAATAATTTATAAAAAAAAGAATTTTAAAAATTTATGAATTTTTAACAAATTTTTTTTCATTTGTGTAATGTATAATTTATTTTACCATATATTATATATATATATCTTTTAAACATATTTTTTGTATTTAACAATGTGTTATTATTTAAATAAATTTAGTTATTCTAACCCGTGTTCTACACAAGTCTAATGCTATATGTTATTAAACATGAGTGATCCTTAAGGAATTTTAATACTTCTCTCTCATATTATATATATATATATATATATATATATATATTTCTTTTTCTTATTAATAGTTTTATATTTAATTCTTTATTCTACTTAATCTATTAATTTCTTTTTTTTAATAAATATTTATAGGTTTAAAAAATTTAATACAAACATAAATATATTATTTAGTTATATATATATAATATATATGGTATTAGTTAATAATATTAAGCTTTTATATGTAACGAATTTTCACGTTAATTTAGATAAATAATTAATTTCAAATTTCAAAGAAAGAAAAATTTTATGTTTGTTTTGCAATAAAGATTAATAAAAACTAACATTAATCAAATTAGATAGTTTGTTTGTTTTTGAGAAGTTTGTTTTAACACATGGTCAACTATGAGTTTCA